>NC_088997.1:10000313-10062813 GCF_963932015.1 Anas acuta
CACCAAAGCTGAATTGGTCCTTAAAGAGGTGCTTCTCCTGCAGTATGATAAAAATGGGTCTTTTGAGCAAGAATGAAACTCAATGCACGCAATATCAACAACAAATTTGGTGTAAAAGCTGGCAGGACCCCACTGTTGCTGGGCAGTAAGAAACCCTCCTAGCAGGGTAAGTTCAATGGTCATCCACTTGAGAATTTGCACATTGTGGAAGGGACTGTTTGTGCTGAACCGAGCTGGCCTGAATTGTTGGGTAACAGTAAGGTCCAAAGCACTAACAGGCTAGCTGTAGAAGAGTGGAGAGATGTGGATGTTTAGGAATTTATAAATTCACATCATTTAAGGCAATGAGGGTATGATCTGCTATGACCTTCTGTATAGCACAGGCTATATGATCTCCACTAATTAATTGTACTGCCTGGAGTACAGTAACTCTGACTGAACTAGGGCACAGAATTTAGGCAAGGTTTAAATTTTTCTTTTTCTTTTTTTTTTTTTTTTCAGTTAGGGATAACCTGCCCTATTTTTAAGTGAATTATTGTAGTTCTAAATTATGTTTTTTTATATTTTTGTATTTTTTAAAATATGCACCAATCTACACTAATCTAGCTTCTACCCTTTGCATCTTTTTATTCAGTTCCTTTTATAGATGTAGCCTACAGAGGTTTTTGTGAAGAGGGCATGTCTGAAATCTCAGAGCCTTCCTCCTACTAAATTTTCAGAAGAGATCAGAACTGAATTTCCAGTAGTTTGGTATCTACAGTCTAGAGAATAGAGGGAGTCTCTACCTGTATAAAAAGTCCCTTGTGAAATTTCAGGGCTCTGTATTCATAGAGAGCATCTCTGGAGAGAGCAATGAATTTCCATGTTTTATGTAATCTGTCTCAAAACTACAGTACAGACCGAGCAGTTTATAATTCCTTTATGGATGTTGAACAAAACTGCAGGTGGTTTGCTGGGACCATGCAGACAGAAAACAAGTGGGAAGAATCTAGAGAGGTTTTCTACCTGTGGGACAGAGGTGACCACAAAGATCTGAGATGTGACATCTCATAGGCCTCCCATGGATGGCTCCCCAGATTCCCAAATTCTTGCTTTGCAAGATGCATCCCCTGCTATTTCAGTGTCTCCCTGCTTTCTTGACAAAAGGTTTGATGTCAAATCCTGTGTCTCACATTCAGGATGTCTCCTGGCCCTTCCGTGGGGTTTCCCTTTGGAAGAGATGATTTCTAACAGTGTGAAGTCTCAGTCCCATCGCAGCTAAAAGGCACATACAGCCAGTCTTCGCGACACTCAGCTCTGTGTTAGCTACAGCCGTGCTTAAACACAGTTGTTGCTGGCAAAACTCCTGCATTTTCCAAGACTCGCCTGGACAAGGATAATTTTTCTGAACACTGTGCTAAAAGCCAGCTATTCAAAGCAATACCTTGCCTTGGCTGTGCGAGGTAATTTGCCACTGCTGATAACAGTCATGGAGTCTGCGATATCATTTATGATACAGGAGTTTTTATCACCTTACTCTGGTGGTGGGTTAATGCAGCAGTGAGAAAAACAAACACACACCCTTCATATACCCCTGCTAGAAGCGCATTGGTGGTAAATGGAGGGCCTGGCTTTCCGTGGTAAATATTTATACTTGGGAATGTTCTTCTAACAGAGACTGGGGCCTCTCTGAAGCTCCCATCTCTCTACTATGAGCACAGCCACCTCGTTGAGCACTGTGAGTCACAGCTTGCTTTCACTAGGGCACTGCAGACAGCAGTCAGAGTAGTGGGGAGACATTTCTCAGAAGAGAGGAGGTACACCTGGCTTTAGGACTGGTTACAAGAAGTCAAGAGGAAGAGAGAAGTAATGCATTCATTCCTACATGGGCCATTTGGGCATGCCAAGTTACCACTTCTGCCTGTTCATTAGTGGAGGAGGAAGCCCCCGCAGTGGATGTTCTGTTGGGTTCTCGCCCAACTGTTGATGCTCACACCTTCTCCCAGCCTCTCTAGGAATAACAAAGGATTGGGTCTATCTGATAAATGTAAAATTGTATAATTCTGCTTACCTCTAAATGGAGAAATGTAACTCCTGTTTTAAATTCAATTATTATAATTGTAGCATTCAGACAAAAATAAAATAAAATAAAAAACACAAAACATAATGCATTCATTTTCTAATAAGAGAGTACAGATTCCAAATTATAGCATACAGTATGTCAAAACAGGAAATTTGAGGCAGGCAGGCCAAAGTGTGCCATTGTCTTTACAATTTATATTTACTTGCAGTAGATGTAGAATAATCCTTGTCTTCCCTCAGGTCTAGCACAAACAATTTATAAATTTTGCAAAAATGAAAAAGGCAGTAATAAATAATAGTAATAATATATAACAACCATGTGAGTAATGAATTATAAAACAGAGAGTGAAAAAGAGAATGAAACCACAACATAGAAGCCAGTTTACAGGGCTGAGTACACAGTTTGAGTTATTTTTCTGGCATTGTGACAATGAGGAACATTTATGGGAGTTTGCAAACAGCCTACAACACAAATCATTTTGTTTCAGGTTATATTTATATGGCTTAGTTAAGAGTTTTTAGTATCCATTAAAATCCAGTGTTCGAAGGTTTATAGCTCAACTGTTGAGGTCTTATCCCTAAGGATCAATTGTTTTGGGTTGTTTGGGGAATTATTATTATTATTATTTATTATTTATACAATTCACTTTAAATTACTTAGCCTAGAGTAAAGATACAGAGCTGAAAAGCTAGACAATTCTTCTTGTATGGGAAAGAAGAGAAGAGACAGCTTTTTCTTTATTATTTTTAGTTTTGGATATTATTTCTGATTTATTGTACACACCAATTGAATCTCTCTTCATGTGTGTTTCAGCAGCCATTTTGTCTTGGAGTTGCTGCAGCCTGTACAGGATGAGAACTCCTGTACTGTGTTACTGATATTTTTTTGCTGCTTCTTTGTGTGTACTTCTGTAATTTAAAATAAAAATAATTTTCTGTTGAAACGGTGTAATTTGCTATAGTCATACAGTTTAGTTGGTGGAAGATGAGATTTATACTGAAAATAGGCATGATGTGTCTAGGGCCTGATCCAAGTCTTAGTGCTTTTTCCTTCTTTATCTGTTCTATTTACTAGGATCAAATTCTTGAAGAAAAATGCCCTATTATGCTTTACACTTTGTAAACATATATAGTGAAAACTGCCCAAATCCTAAACTGTATCATTTAATAGCCAAAACAGATGAAAAATAGAAGGGTGACAGAAGAATAGAAGAGTGACATGCCTGAGGTGATGCAGATAGCCAGTGTCACAGGTAGATCTTCCATCCTAGCACAAAGCTCTCTCTCCTTGATCATGTTCCTTTTCAACCTACAATGAAGTGTTCCTGGAAAGAGATGAGGCAGATCTATAGAGCATTACGGGCTTCCTATACTTTACGTAGATACAGAGGGGGTTAAGAACCCAACACATAGTCAAAAGATCAACTAAGATTTAATAAGATTAATAAGATTTTATTTCCTGAAAAATCGAGGGGTATTTGAATCAAACAAATGGTGTATCTTGAGAAAGAATATTTACAATTCTTAAAATGCATGTATGAGTAGAATTAATATGGTGGGTGCTTTTATTTTAATCCTTTTCCATTGTATCAAACTTCTTTTGTGGCAATATTTCCTAGCTATTTTCTTATTTAATTCTAAGTATCCGTGGCATTAATTCTATGTAAATCTTATGCTGTTATCTGAGGTGGGATGTCAGAATCTTTATAACTTAACTGCTGCGTCCATAACTTGCATCCAGTGCAGTCCCCAAGGAACCTGCTCGTTGTGGCTAGCTATCAGGCTCTGATTGAAAACGTGATTGACACCAATAAGAGCCTGGTAGTTCTCATTTCCCCATTTGAAATGATCCAAACTGCTCAATGGCCATTCAAGATCTATAGAGTGTCTTTAACCTGTACATAAATTCCTCATCTCTATTATAGTCCTTTCTTTAGCTTCTAATTTTGGAATATCAGAGGTTTTCCATTAGGTCAACAGGACGTTAAACTACTCTCCTTTGTACCTGTCCTCTGGTGTTGCAATTACACAGAATGCCAGGTTCCTTTTGGGTCCAGGAAAAGCATTTTTTCATCCTTTTTGCTTTCTGCCACAACCCTTTTTGTGGATCATTCTCTTTGCTTTTTACTTGGCATATGAACCATAAGCTTTGGACCATCCGAGATCTGTAATATTCTGTTGTGTGCAGAAGAAAACAAATTTCACCTCCAACTGACTGATTTTCAAAGCTGATTTTCAAAGTTAACTCAACCCTCACTTAGTTTTTTTCTTGTGATTTCTATTTCTGGCAGTGATGAAGAAAGGAAGAAACTCTCAGGCCCTGGACTGCAAATATAAAGCTGACAGTAAAAAAAAAAAAAAGAAAAAAAAAAAAAAAAAGGAAAACATGTAAGAGGAGTTCTCTGTGAGAAACTGAGGTCAAACTTTGGCCATCTGGCAGTTAGGAATAGACATGTGTGAAGGCACGCCAGGCACCTGCTGAAGGCAGATCTGCAGTAGCAAAGCCTTCAAAGGTTTGCTTGCTGCTTCTCAGCCATTGCGTGGTTTTCATTTGTAGCTTCTCTTATCGAGCACAATTTCTAAATGAGGATGGTTGCTTCACTTTAAGGACGTACAAATGACTTGCCCTCACCTGTCAAGCATGATCCTTGTATTTTACCAGGCCCATTATGAACGCAATCTTTCTGTCGAAAATTTGCATACCTCCTTTCTTGAAAAGTAATGACAGCAATTTCTTTCCCTCCGCTCACTTTCTGAGTGTCTCATTTAACAGCACCTGTGAAACCGACAGGCGCAGAGATGAGAAGTGAAAGAGAGCAGTTGATTAAATCATCATCAAGTCGGGCCTCAGAAAGTCAATTCTGCTTCCCGTCTGCAATGATATCCTTTTATCTTAAAGTAATGAGCTATGGCACTTTTGCATCGGGTAATGCGATAAGTTCTATTAGCATGTTCCATTTGCTTCACAAGCAAGGGCAAGTCATTTCAGCAAGCTCATATCACTGCAATCAAAGCAATTGGCTTCACAGGCAGAGAAGAAAGAGGAAAGGCTCAGGGTGATTTTTATGGATCACAACACAGTGGAAAAAATAGATTCTTGTATTATTTTAACCCGTAACATGCTTTGCTTCTTGTCCATCAGGATATTTTGATTTCATTAGCCTGTAAGTACCTGGAGGACTCAAATTCCAAACTGAACTCTTGAGCTAAGACCAAGAGGTATAAAAACAGGAATCTTTACTTACACAGGGACACTGGCTAATGCACTATTAGGCACTGACTTCGTTAAACGCTGATTAGTATAATTCTTTCCTATTGACTTAGTCCACCAATATAAATGCACATTTTTATTATTATTTACTATTCTTTATTTTTTGAGCCCTGACAAAATCCCAATCACTTGAGAGATGCTGAGAATGACTTTACATACTGCAAATTGTGTACAGATAGAAAGGCAGGTAAGAAAGCTGCAAATTTTCATTCTGAATACCAGAGGAAAAGTCATATAGTTTTTTTTTCATATATTATATTGACGGACTGAGACAGGGAGTTCATCCTTCTGTTGCAAAACAGAAAGACTTGGTAAAATTAGAATTGGGTTGTGTCTGTGGCAGGTAGCAGCTTGATGCCCTGTTGGTCTAGTGGAATTCAGATGCCTGACTTGCACAGGCACTTTCTGAAGATGCTGAGCCGAGTAACTCCTGGCATCGTTAGCTTTCTAATGCCGCGGCTGGAAAGCCCATTTTATCTGCTGCTGATATTGGTGGGAGCATTGTCCCGTACTTTGGGGATAGCTGGATTGGACCTTAAGCATTTGTGGGATCATTGAGCAATGACACCATAAGGAAGCCATTGGGAGTGATAACTGGGGGAAAGAAGCTGCATTTTTCTGAGATCTGCAATAATTTACCAGGCTCAGCTCAGTTCCAGGGGAGCAGAGGAAAATTTGTTTCTTAAAGGGCTGCTTTCCCTTCGTTTTCTCTGGGGCTGTGCTTGGAGGTGCCTGCAGATGCCAGGGACGTCTTCCTGCTGAGGGAAACAGAGCCACACACAGCTGTCCAGGACACAACACTGCAGCTCTGTCCCTGGCAGTCGTCAGGCCAGCTCCGCGCTCCTGCATCAGGCGCAGAAAGCCTTCCATCCTCTCCCCTGCTCAGATTGCTGCTGGCCTTCCCCTGTGAGGGATAACCTGGGAATACAGGGGTTGAAACGAGAGAGTCAAACCTCAAAGTAGGACTCATGTTTTGCTCTCTTTCTGGAGTGAAATCCCTCTTTGCAAATAAGCTCACTGCGGTCTGCCAAGAACACATGTACCACCCACCAGTTGCAAAGGTCATGGATGCGTTTTATATAAATATAGGGTGGATCATCTTTATCATGGCTAGTAATGTATTCATGTTAACATTCAAAATGTAATTCTCTCATTTCTCTTCAAACCATTGTCTTGTTAATGGTAGAGCTAGAAGGAGCCACTAATTGTGTTGTTTTGCAATGGAAAACAATCATACAAGTCTTGGGTGGGAGGAATTAAAAAGACATATGGTTGAAAGTGGTTCCAAGTTCTGAATATTATTGCTGTAAGGGGCAGATAACTTTAAATGTCCAAGACTGATACATTTCATCTGAAGTGAAGTAGTTGGATAAAATGGGATTCAGATTAGAGGTCAACATTGCAATCTTTTGTCCAGACTAAGGTAATTTGTGTAAAATGGGACTTTTATGTGAATAATCCGTAATTTCAGCTTTTGAGAAACCAGGCCTGAAACTTCTTAGACCATTGCTGTTTCAGAGTCATACCTTACACTGAATCACTGTGGATAATGGTGAAGAATTGCTAAGCAGACTGTGATGTTAACCAATTTGTGAGATGCTATATATAAGATTCCTTGCCAAGGAGCTCCATGCTGAATGCTACTTGCAGGCGAAGTCAGAGATAGGAAAGAAAAAAGTGAAATTCTTGCTCTTAGTTTCTTTGTGACTCTGCCTGTCTCTATTTCATCAATTAGAAAATTGCCCATTTATTCCCTGGCTGTGTCTCCTTTCATCTAGGAGATGTTTTTTTCTCCTTTTTTCTTGGAAGCAAAGGTCTAATTGTATAGCTAAAATATCATCTTTGCCCTTTTCGGGGCTGTCAGTTTGTCATTGGTGGATAGATGGACAAGAATATTGTAAATGTCAGTGTGAACATGGCTGAGGTCTGGGTTTTCCCTCATTTTCTTCAGATTTCTTTTCAGCAGACAGATGAGCAGAATCACTTTGTTCAGTGCTGGCGTTTCAGCAGTGCTGACTCCTTTGGTGGCAATGATAAATGGATTCAAGATATGAAATAGCTGTTCCAGCAAAGTCCATTGAGCAGAATAGAGAACAATGCCCTCCTCAATGTCATTGTACATGATACATTCAATGATTGCCACTTTTTGCACAAGAATGTGTTCAATCAGCAAGGTACATAGAAATCCATGGTGTTGCTTCAGCCTGAATGAGCTGGTGAGGTGGCACAGACCTTTACTCAGCTTGATTTGGGCCAGACTCTCTCAAGCTATTTAAATGGGCTCAAATTATAGCTGTAACCTCATAAGGTGTCTGATTTTTGAAACGTGGCGTTGGGATCAGTCTCATTCTGCAGGTGCTGTGGGAGATGTGCTGTGCATTTTAACTTAACACTTTCCCCAGCTGGGGCAGATTTGGGAGGTACAATGCAGTCTTTAGCCCAATCCTCAGTTTTCTTTTTCTTATACAAAACGCAGCAATAATTAAGCCTTAAAAGGGAATTAGAGAGTTCTTTTTCTACTTCCCAGTTTATCAGACTGCAGTTATATTTGTGTATACTCCAGATGATGAGGAGTGCATCTAACACTTTCACAGCCCTGACTGATAGCAGTAAATTAGAAGGTTTAATCTGGGGCACAAGGAAGACCTTTCATTTTTGCTGGTGCAAAGACTTTATGAGGCTTTCTGTTCCCTCTTCACCTTGGGCTTATTTTAGGAACAATAATTTGAATTTTGACTGCAGCGTATGTATGGAAATGCAAGTTTGTTGGTTACTGATTCTGATTAGTGCTTCTCGAGCACCGAGTTGCAGAAATACTGGAAAATAAAGCTTGAACGTTTAGCACACGTGTGCCAAGTGATATGATGGCTGGTAGCCTGCACACTAGGTGTTAAAGGTGTTTGAACAGTTTAAGTGATAACTCTGGCCACTTTGAGCAGGTCATTGTCACTCTGGTCTTATTCTTGCTACTGATTATATGGAAACTAGGAGCAACCATAATGCTTCCGCGTGTCCTATAAAAATCTGTGGAGCTAGTTACGAGTGAGCTTTGTATATCCCAGGCTTTGGGTTTGGTTTGCAGTGCTGTAGATCCTTTGGGAAAAGTGTTAAGAGTCCCTCCTGCCCAGTACTAGACTTTCAGAAGCATAAACTAGCCATTTCAAAGGCTCCTTCCCCAGAGGGGCCCATCAGGCTGTGTTTTGAAAAGATCTCATGGCATTTTTTTCCATGCTCATTTGAAAACTTGGCCATAAATGAGAGCTGTGGGTGCTCAACAGTTCTGCTGATCTGGCTCTCATTACAGTGCCTAAATGAGAGCTAAGAGCGGGTCGGTTGGTAGGATTTTTGATAATGTAAGCCAGCATTTGGAAATGTGGCTCTGGGCTTTTTTCAAACCTGGCTCTGGGTGGCTGCAGCATGTCACAACCTGTGGTCAGTGAGGGGATAGGAGGCGCCTTGGGCCTGAGCATCAGAGAAAGCTTCAGCTTGTTCAGGTGTAAAAGGCATCCGCAGGCTCCTTGTCCTGATTCATTGTGTTACCACTCACAGTGAAGCTGATGGCAGTTACCCAAAAATCAAGCCATGCCATCTCTGAATGCTGTTTTGGATTCCTCTTTATTTGCAGAATATTCAGATACAGTGTGTGCATAGAGCCATGGTTTCCTGAAACAAGGCTGAAAACTGATCTTTTTGTAATAGGCACAGAATACTGAAACTGAGCCCAAAGTAGAAGGCCAGTACAAAACATTTGCATCACTTAATTCCAAAACAGGATGCCTAGTGCAGAAAATTGGAGTGGGACCTGCGCCTGGGAACATCTTCCAGCTTCATCAGACTTCCCAGGCGCTGTGAGCTACCTTCAGAGAAGCTCACTGAGCAGAGTTCACCTGGCCACAGTGGAAAGCACTGCTTTTAAAGAACCTTCTGAAAGTGCTGACTGCACATTATGGAAAACAATGGATGTTCAAAAACATTGGAAAAGCAGAACTGCTTCTGAAGGACAAGATCGCGGAGAAGAAACACGTCTACTGCTATTCCATTAATTTGCCATTGTTAAATCAGTGACATCTAAATTGTCATCTAGTATCTGTAGACATAGGGTCAGGCTCACTTTGCCATCCATTGCCATCACTTTTGTGTCTGGTAATGGCAAATCCTCAGGTGAGGTTTCCTCCTGGAAGTGTTGATAGGCGTATTTGAATCCTTAGAAAAAAACAGGCTGTCTCTAAGCTGTTCACAGAATAAAGGTGAATTGATTATTAATACATGAAACCTGTCAGGTAACAGAAATAGTAACCAAGCTACAAGGGATTGTGTAGCAGGCTTAACTGAGCCTGAGATAACATGGTTCTTTTGCTTCCATTGTATAGATTTTCATTGTGCTTTTGCTCTGAGAATCTCAAAGCACTTAAATCATTTTACGTTTTTTCTATGGCCCTGGAAGGCAGGGGAATGCTGGAGCAACTGAGGTAGCAAGCAGTGCAGGCTCAAGTCTTCAGAAGTGGCCAGTAGTTTTGAATAATCAACTTCACGGTTGTCAGCTCTGGTTTCCGAGACCTGTTCTCCAGAAGTGGTTAGCAGCGAGCCTGCAGGAGATGGAAGCACCTTGTGCGTCAGCACCTCGGGGAAGAAAATGCATCCAAGAATGTAAATGAGCGCATCAGGGTAAGGACCACTGGGAAATGTGGGTGCAAGTGAAATGCCCAGAGTGCTCAAACAGCAAACCAGCCTCCGATGTGGGAAGAATGTACAATTGCTTTCATTCAGTTTCTAGCCTCAGTGGCAAACCTCTTCTGCAAGACTTTTGGAGTTACCCCTGCACGTAAATCGTCAGATTTTTTTTCCATGAAGCAGAGGAAATCCGTGTATTTAATCTTCAGGGAAAATTCAACGTAACGTGGCTGTGCAGAACACACACATGAATGCCTACACACAAGCACACACGTATATATACCGCATGAAAATAGAACCTTAATGCTGTGTACAAAGTCACTTCCTCCTGTCTTTCCATTTTTTTCTTTCATGTTGCTTGTCCATAAAATCCTGCTACGGGAACAGGACAGCACTGCTGGACTGCGGGTCTCCTTTCCTTGTGCCCCACCAACAGAACCTCTTTATGAGTGAAATAGATGCCTTGTGTATGCAGGACTCCTGGCATTTTACAAAGTGTATCTGGAGCCAGGCTAGGCAAACGTTAGGAGCTGTTTGCTGAGTGCATTTATTGCCTTTGCATAATTTATGAGCTGGAGGGGTTTGACCATCATTCGTCTCTGCCAGAGGCTGGCACTGAGGGCTCTGGAGGATGGAGCTGTAAATTGGATGGAGCGCTCCTGCTGAGCTCACAGCAAAGTCCTCGGGTCAGTGTGGGAATTTAATACCGGGAATGGAACTGTTTTCTCAGAGTGCCATGTGGGCCTCCACGCAGCAGAGGCTTTTTTGGCAGCCACGGTGACTGGCCAAATCGCGAAGCTGTCAGTCACTGGGCATGTTGTGAAGGGAGCCTGAGCATTTTTAATCGGCTTGGCATCCGTGCTGCTTCCATAATGGACACCAGTAGGTCTCAGTCCTTCGCCATATGCTTAACTCTGGAGACAAGGTGCTTCTGGGTATAGCAGTAATTATTTGATGTGGAATTAAGCGGACCTTGAAATTAGAACTGGACTGTCGGAAAGCAGGAGGCTTAACACTTTGATGGAAATAACTTCCCACCGATGTCGCTCTGTGCACTCTCTCTGCAGATTCACTCAGATACGGGTAACTGTTTTACTGGCAAATTCAGATGTCACTGCTGGCAAGTATTCTTCTCCCCAAGTACCTCCACACTGCAGAAAACACAAAACCCTGAGCTCTTTCCAAGCTTGTGAACCGGGAAAGACTTGATCCACAGCGGTGGAGAGATTACTTAAACCCAACAAAAAATGGTGGGGAGAGGAGCGGCTGCAAGGCACTGTGACCGCAGCTGTGTCACAGGACACGTGCACAGGAGCCCCAGCGGCAGGAGCCGATGGCATGTTGAAGCCCTCTGAAACCTGCTGGGAGAAGGGAATGATTCCTGCTTGCTTGTATAGCCACTTTCGATCCCCGTTCTTTCTCCTTTTGGATTCAGGCATAACAATCAGGACTTCTGTTGGACATTGGCTGGAAGGTGGGGAGAGGACATGAGCAAATGGAGGAATTGGTTCTGGGCTCCCTATTTTGAAATACATAAGATGTGTCACCTCGATGTGTTATATGGAGCACATGGCTGGTGCAGGGTCCCCAGAACCACTGGGTGCTCCTGGCTGTAACCAAGCAGTGGAAGGAAGTGCTCTAGCCCCAAAGCTGAATTTTATCAGCAACTGTAAAATAGAGGTAGTAAATGGGAATTCTTTGTGATGTGCTGTGATTTTCATGGATGAAAATCCTTGTGTATTTTTGCTTATCTGCAAATGTCAGCCTTTGCTTTGCAAGCATACTTACCTATGCTTCCCCTCATACAAAAATCTCGTAAATGGAGTCATGTTGAAATCAAAATGTGTAATATTTACAGGGTAGGGGCATGAGTACTTCATATAAAAGCCCTACTGTCCCAGAAATGTGCAGTTTTCCTTTTGTCAGTTAAGTACCCTCCCTCCTTCATAAACTTGATCTCTGTACGAGGGTTTCAAATTTTGAGTTAAAACTCTGTCATATCTTCATGCTCCATCTCATGTATTTACATGCAACTAGTGCTATATAAATCCTTTCAGATATTAAGTAGATTTCACTTCAATTTATATTTTGAATTATTTGAAAGGAGATTGTGATTTTTACCAATATTTTGCTTCATTTAAAATTAGTGGAAGAATACCTATGGAAACGAGAACTATTTAAGTTCTTAGCTTTAGTTTGTTAGTATGTAGTTCACTGGTGTGGAGAAACCACCTTTTCACCCCCCTGTACCAGTGAAGACAAGGGAAAAGCAAGTGAAACAGAAAAGTTGTAGTTAAGGAACATATAGAAGGAGACATGCCTTTTATAAACCAAACATATATTTGTGGGTGAAGCTCTTCACATTCCACTGTATAGTTAACCTTTGGAATTCACAACGTATAAATAATTTTGCAGCAATTTGGTTGTCTTACAAAAATACTCACAGATGCAAACACATAAAGGGCTTTGATAACTTCTCTAAGGACATAATGCAATCTGCTAGTCCTTGACTTAAGAAAGCCCAGTTCTTCATTTTCGTGATCTTACACTTCCCTTCGAAACATCTGACTCACGGAGGTGGGAGTTCAACCTTTCCTGACAGAGGCAGGTCAGTCCTCCAGGCTCTAAGCCCGGAGTTTGAAAAACAGGAGGAGATATTTCCCTCATTCTTCTGCTGCAGAGGGAGCCAAGTGTGATCACCTGGGAGTTGCCCAGAATTAGGTGGGATGAATCAGATCTCTGGTGTCTAGGACAGAAGCAGCTAGGTGTGAGTTGCACGGGCCTTACAGGGTTATTTCCAGAACAGCTTTTGTACTTCTAGCAAGTTTAAGCATGCTTTGGCTTTCTATTGCTTGTCTGTGTTGGAGCTTGATTCACCTAGTCCTGCTGCATTTCTACAATAGTAAAAGTGATAAAAAAATGAGCAACGGCACTTGGTAATTAGCAAGACCCACTGGTGTTACTGTTCAGCATCCTGTGGTATTGTGCTGGCTATGTTACTGGGGCTAGTTCTGAATTACAGAGAGCCCCAATGAATCACTTTCTTGGGCACGTTGTTCCTTCTGCCGTGAGCTGTCTGAATTCTTCAATGCAACACCTGTAAGCAATGACAAGGGGTGTGCCCTCTAAGTAGTTCTGGAGTAAAATGGCAGCCTTGTAAATGCTTCACTTCTGGGAAGGGTGAACTTGAGCCATTTCTATGCTCTCCTACCCAAAAAACCTTTGAAACCAAATTACTGGTAGGCAGCATGAGCAATATCATCCTTCAAACGAAAACAAACTGCCCTCTAATACTGTTTTTCTTCTTCCCTGATCCAGTTTTAGAGCCTAAGTGTGTTCATGCACCATCAACTCTCATGCATGTGAATTAAACTAACATAGGGCATTGCAAATGGCTTTTGTTTTCAGTGCGTTTTTTTTTTCATAATTCAAACATGCAAATGATGGTCTTCAACAACAGTGTGGAGAAAAATTTCCTCCTGTACGGTAACTGAGTTATTTCCTATAGGTACCAAATGCAACACCACAGGTCTTGAGTGTTTCAGCCATCTTGTTTATAATAATTTTTAATTTTTTTACCATAGCAAATTTTTCTTACCTGTTCTTTTTTCCTTTTTGTGTTTCAGTGTGACAGCGACAGTGATCAAGAAGAAAAGGTAGGAAAGGAAATCTGTATGGGAGCAAGAATATTTTGTTGGGTTTGTTGCATTCACTTATTCTTATTATTTTGTTATTTATTCAAAGTTTCTTTTTGGATTGATCCAAGTCAACTCTATACAAAGCAACACCTTTGTTCCCTTTGATTTGATTTTGGAATAGACCTCCAAGGAAAGAGTATTCTAATGAATATTTTGGAGGTTACACAATTCATCTTCAAGCATATTGATGCCATGGTTTGTGTGGGTTGTTTATGAACACCAGTCTGACTGCCGACCCTTTCTAAGGTTACATTTTCCCTTGGGAAGTTCTAACAGTTTAATAACGCAACTGAATATATTTGTAACCTTCACATTTGCACTTTTCAACAGTTATTTAACCACATGCTTGCCTGTTTTGCTTCTCTGTAGTCAAGGGTCTTAAAGCTCAAATTGAAGTGCTAAGGTCAACATGCATATAAATATAAAATTATATATATACATATACTTAGAAACAACGTTTGGAAACTGCGCATTACATCAAGCGACACAACATGCTGATGGTTATCATAATAGCTGGGTTTCTAAGCAGAAAATGGAAAAAAAGTTATGCTGAAAAATAACCAGACACTGGTCTCTAACGCTTTTTTTTTTGGAAGGCTAATAGTAATGAAGAAATAGTATTCACACTGATGCATTTTTGAGTTTTATTTCTTATGCTATAAACAGACTAACATCTACCTTTCTTCTTTGGCAAAAATGAAATAATCATTGCAGAAAAACTCGTATAATTTCATTATTTCCAGGTTGGATTTTGTGATTTTCATTTGTATGTTGAGCCTTAAGGGATGTTTTGACAATATAATCACTTTTTCCTCCTTTTTCACTGGGTAAATTGGGGGATAGAAGTTGGAGAGGGTAAAGTAATGTCAAAAACTATCATTTGTATCCTATCTTTGAATTGTTTAGAGTTTCATGAGTGTTCTGTTAGCTAGCTTCAAGTTAAGCCAAGAAGAAGAGAGGTGACCATTTTGGCATGTGGCTAATACAACAGAAAAGAAAAAATATGGTGTAGAATCCGCATGGAAACAATGGACACAGAAATCAGCTTTCATGTTTTAATCAGATCTGTACAGGATTTGTGTAGGAAAAAGCCCAGGAAATTTTCAAACTGTTCTGTATACAATTGCCAAAGCTTTGCCCTTCAGCTTCCAGTAATTTCCCAAGTAGAGATTTTTTTTTTTTCCTTGTGTTTCTTAATAATTTGCTAACTGTGTTAAAGAACCACTGTTTACTTTGAACTGCAGTGATTTCCCTTTCATAAGGGAACTAATCACTGGAGTTAATCAGTGTGACAACAGAAAGGGGAGGTTTTGTTGGGTTTTTGCACAGAATATTAACCTGCACTTTTAGATATGAATTTTTAATGCATTACCATTACATTCCATCCTGTGAAGTGATTATTCATTTTCAGGATGTTCCTTATGCAGTAGAAGATGATAAACTGAATCTCAGCCGCTGTGTTTATGGCACCCAGAACTAGAAGTGTAATTTCCTGCCACTGCTGCATTCACAGAGCCAACCTCTGCCAGTTTCACAATATTTTTCTCTTACAGCGCACCCGTATAAAAAGGCAAATCAGCAACTTTGGGCATGGTGGTGGTGTGCGGGTTGAGTGTTGTGTCTGCAAGGTAATGCAAGAGATACTCAAGACCATACCTCACGCAGAATATCCCCGTGCTTGCGTGGGCAGGATTTGAAATCCAGACATGCATTTCATCTCTGTGATCTATATTTTGTCTTCCACCCTAATGAAACAAGATTAAGTGCAGATCCAAATATCCCTGATAATTTAGTGCTTTTCAAATCCCAGCACCAGACCCAGCTTTGAGTTTTATAGCTCAGGCCCAGTTCTAAAAGATGACTGCTAACCCCAGCGCGTGTATGCCGCCTGTGCTGGCAGCTCAGGCAGAGATCTAAAGGCCTTGTTCTGCTGTTAATTTGAATTCAGCATATGTAGCCTGTTATAAAATGCGAGACATCATCATTTGAGCAGGTCAAGCATATTCAGATGAAGACAAATGGTGCTTATTTGATTTTCTTAAAATCAGGAAATGAAAAAAGTGCTCTCTGGAGAAATCATGTTCTGCCTGACTTAGATGATAGACCAAGGCATGTACCCCAGATAAGAACAGGCGCTCGTCTTGCGGTTTTTATCTCTGAAGGACGGTCGGGACTGTCAGCTCGCTGACATGTGCATTATCCATGTCATTTTAAACAAAGTGACCTGTAGAAAAGTGCACTCTGCCGTGACATGATAATGGGCTGTTGGATGACAGGTAAAGTACACACTATAAAGGAGGCTGTGCGTTATTCCTTTGTTTAACTGACAAGTAGAAACTTCTTTTCTTCAGACAGGCAGGATCTTTTAGATCTCTTTCAATAGAACCCAGAAGATTTTGAATCCCTGCTTTAAATAAAATAACATTTTTAAGACCAAAAATTCCTATGAGCACAATGCACTGGGAGAAGTGAGGGTGCCAAACCTCTGTGCGAGAGGTTGGTCGTTTCTTAAATAGTGCTCAGCATCCGCAGTTCTCATCAATAAGCGCAGGAGCTGAGGATACTCAGCAGGATTAGAAGTTTTAAGATCCGTGACCCAAATGTCTCAGATCATTATGAGGGTATCGGTCTCCAACTATGGAGCTGTTCCAGTAGCAATTGTCAGATTGCTCTACCTTGGTCCTAGGTCAATGTATTCTGAGGATTGTGGAGTCACTTTCCTCCTTGCAGAATCATCTTTCCCTGAAATGAGGGGAGCTACTTTCTTTGAGGACCATCTCTTGCAGACTTCAACATACTGTGGTATATGGAATACACAGTGCGTTGCTGCAGGTGAACTTGGTACACACTGTTCAGAAATATGGAAATAATTTTGCCTTCTTTCAGATTTCTGAGGACAAACCCACAACAGGTATCACAACACAGGGTGTAGGAAAAAATGTAAATATTTCTACTAGAATTAATAAATCCTGTAAACCAGAAAGATAGGCCAGTGTCTTTGAATAAAGAAAAGGCAGGTCAGTATGATGAGAGGTGTGTGACAGGTGGAGGTGGCTCGGAGACGCTCCAGTTCAAGCACAACTAGATGGGCCACAGTGAAGCAGGAGAGTCCATGAAGGAGTGGGACCTGGGAAGCTGGGGAGCAGATGAATTGTGTGGTGACAGAGGAGGAAAAGCAATGTCTCTTAGGCTGTTAGTATTCTTTTTTCCCCACTTGAATATGTATCTATCCGGCTGTGTAAATCATTGTTGATATCTGATCTCTATTAGGTGGTGGCTGTGCCTCCAATCCATCTTCCCTAGCCTTTAATTGGGAGCTGACAGACAGAGTCACTTGCTGTCTGCGTCTGCCCTCAAATGAGACATTTCTCCAGAGGTTTCACTGGAAGAAGAAATAAGGATATTTAATTGAAAAATGATGCAGCCCCTGCTTAGCAGAACTGTAGCTAAGGCTGTGTCAGCATCTCAATTTTAAATGACATGTTTGGGATGGATAATTTATCTATTTATATAGATTCATGCTCCTTCATTCCAATTTGGCACACAGTACTGGACTGGAGCATTCAGAAGTATGCATTCTGCTCTCCTGTTGCTAAAAATCCTGAGGAGGTAGCGAGTACATCTGTGGAGGGAGAGTATATTTGGAGGACTGGCATCAGAATGTAAAGCACTAATACTTAGGGAGATGTCATTTTCCATCTTGGGATCCTTTCAGCAAATGCCGCTGGGATTTCTTACTGCATCTGAAAAAAAGTGTGGATCCCAGGGGAGCTCAGATTTTCTCCATTAAAAAGTCTGTCAGTCTTACTCTTCGAGCAGGTCTCCAGAGCTGATAATCTAAAATTAGGGCAAGCTATTGCACAGCTGACAAATTCAAGTGCAACTGTATTATCTTCTGATTTCTAGAGACAATCTTAAGAAATTATACCTGTGGTAATTAATGCAATACTAAAAACATTACTGCAAATATGTAGTCTGTTTTCTGGAAATAAAAGCAGGTCTTGGTCTAAAACACCATACAAATAGCTTTGATAAGTAAGTCGAGTGCTAAAGATGAGTTACCGAGTAAGGTCCTTTTTCATTCACCATCTCTACCGTTTTCTTTCACCACTCCATTTAATTGGTCTGATTTTAAAATTAAGGCTCAATCTGAGGCACTTTAGTGATTTTCTCTTCATAGGAAAATATTTCATTGATCACTGGGAACTGCTTTGCAGTGTACTCAGGGTTGTTACTTATGCTTGATTCAAGAGGAAAAAAGACCAGCTTCTTGCTTGAATTTTATCCAACTTTGATAGGATGTGCAACTTAAAAATTGCTCTAGTTCATGACTTAATTCTATGTATATCTTAATGGTACCCAATCAATTCTCCCTTGATGATGTTCCTGAATGACATTAAAATGCTTTCTTCACTGCTAGAGCCCAGGCACCACCGAGGCCCTGCTGAAATGGCCTTTGTTCAGGGTGGACTTTGTCTAGAATGCTAAGGGAAGAAAGAGGTTGGTTAAACTTGTGGCTAAGTGTGCAAAACATTCATGTGTGGTCGTAGGGAAAGAATAACAATGCCTACCCAAGCTGGGTGGGGGATTTGGGCTGGGTGGGTGCTGTGGTTCCTTGAGAAGGCTGTGCTGGTGGGAGCTGGCTGCGGGTAAGACTTGGTGGTTTTTCTCTGAAGTGCTACTGAAAGCACCACACGAGTGATGAGCAAGTCATCGGAAGTATGATATTGTCTGGCATCGGAATATTTCTAATGATAATGCTAATACATTTGATTGCATATAAAACAGCTGCAAAGCTAAGGTTATGCCATGGAAAATATCATAAATCACTCTGGTATGTTGAGATAAAGAGAACAGTTCTTTGTGTATAACTCCGTACACACAGAAGCATACACACGCGCACCCTGTGTGTGTTTCTGAAGAGGTATCGGACCATTGTTTTGTGCATAGGCTTTAGAGAGAGCTTTTGGAGCAGTGTTTTGGCAGATGTGTGTTGCCCAATTTAATATGTAAGTTGGATTTCAGTGGTTGGTGGTTAAATATCCACACATACTTGTCTTTGTGTTTGTGTGTGTGTAGTTTGCTTTCGAATGTGCTTCTGGCTAAGTTTGAAAAACATATTTTTTTTTTTATCCCGGCTTTATGAACTCACCTGGTTTAGGTAACTATAAGCAGTCTGATATATTTGTTATGAGAGGAACTTGGGCTGGGCCTACTGAAAGCCATACCCTTCAGCCCACTGCACAGGTGGGTGCTGACAAACTTGGCAGAAAAGCCGATTCCCCCCTGCCCTCCACTCTGAGCATCCTGCTTGGCTGCATCCTGCCGGCCGAGCAGAGCATCGCTTCCCGCTGTGCTGCCCACCGCGTCCCCTCCCAAACATCTGCAGGGCACAGCAAATCTTTCTGTCTTCCAGTAAAGAACCCAAAGCAACCCCACCATAAACTACGCTCAAAAACATAAGACCAAGGTAAATAGCACAGGGCTGCCTTCTGTATGTTCTGTTGCTGGAAATAGAAACTCTATCACAAGTGGATTAGATAGTAATGAAATTGCTTTTTGCTTGAGTATTACACCCATCTACATGCATAAATTGGTGTAATTCACTCTCATGTGGGCAGTTCCTTCAGCATGGAATTTGTTTAGTAGGATTCTTGGAAGCAAAACCGTCAGAGATTTTTTTTCCTCTTGCTCCCAGGGAAAGAGAAGTTTGGGTAGCCTCTCAAACAGAAGTGTCCACCAGGATGGGACCGGAGCTGTGGCAGATAGGTAGCTGGCAGCCAGCTCCATTTCTTGTGACTATATGTGACATCTGTACTCTTCTTATTGTCCATAAACTCAGCCAAGGATTTTTTTTTAGTTTGCTTTTTTAGTTTACTGCTGGAGTAAAAATAATAAATTATAATTGTCCCACTCTGGAAAACTCTGGTCAAAGAGGGAGCTCTCAGCATTTATTGCGCTATCGAAAGAAGGGCATATCATCAGAGTTCATTTCCTCATCCCTTTCCTCTACACTATTCAACTCTAGATGCAGCATTTGATAACTGGGTTGGTTTCTAGAGGAAAATCTCGAAATGTGAAGTGTGTCATCTCCAGTCTCGCAAGAGAGCCTGAGAAGTATGTGCGTAGCCTCAGGTGGCAGGAGATGTTCCAGGGCTTCAGGCAGGTGGGAGCTCCAGGAGGGCAGGAGGAGGGACCCCCCGAGCAGCCCCCCTTGGGGGCAGGAGAGGTTTTGTGGGGATGGTTCCAGCTGGGGCCAGGGGCTGAGCAGTCACCCTGCCATTCAGCTGTCTCGCACTGAGCACCAGCACGCTACTCATGAAAGGCTGAAAGGATTATTTACAATAACAAGAGAGAGCTGAATACTTGGAAAAGCTCCTTGGATGGTGGGTACCAACATGTTTAGCAAATAAGGCTCCATGGGGAAACGGTGGCTGAGAACCCAATTCTAAGCAATTACTTCAGGTCATGGGATACTGATATCTTACTGTTTGCCGTGTATTTATTTTGGCTAAGGATAGGATTAGAGAAATAGTTTCTCAGTATTATTCTTATAACAGTTTCTGCAAAGCCAGGATGTTTCCCATCAGTGAGATTTATACTGCATATTTGCACAGGTGTTGTCTTTTTAGCTCTGGAAAAAGCAGCACCTTAAACTTGCCCCAAGGGTGAAAGATCACCCAGACTTTATATGCTAGCAACGCTCAGGCAATCATGAAGTATTTCTTACTGTTTAAGGCCCATTAGGAGAAAAGATAAGGATCCTTTTTATTCATTTGATGTGCCACATAGAGGGTCCCTACAGCTAGAGTGGTAATAAAACCGGAGCCAAGCATGTTCGTTGTAAAAGATTATGCGCTTGCCGCTAAGGGGAGCGAACACGTTGTTTACAGGCGTGGGTACGTGCTCCTGGGCTGGCTGTGCCATCGTGCCTTCAGCCCGTGATTTGTCCTGTCCTTTATCATCTCTGTCACTCGGCAGCATGTTGTCATAGGTAACGTATCACTCCCCCTACCCTCTCCCCCTTCCTCGGCCGGCTCCCCCCCCTTTTTTTTTGTACCCATTTCGTGTAGAAAATTTGTATTTACTTTGGGAGTGTAATTTGTTCCTCATGGATAATGTGACCCTTAGCGGAGCTGGATCATGGGTTAGTTGAAGTGATATTTTCCGCTAATGGTAGTCGTACATCATTGCTGTCAGCTCGGGTTAGGAGGCAAGCACATTACAGCTCCATTTTACCTCTGCAGGCATCTGGGATTATTTGCCATAACTGAGTATGACATGACCGCACTACAGAGTGCATTAAAATTTTACTAGCTTCTCAGGCAAGTTCCTTGGCTCCAGCCTGCCTTCAGGCAGGAGTAATGATGGATACCTCTAAGGTCCTGACTTCCTGCACCAAGGATACTCAATGTCAACGGCCCAAACAGGTTTTGCTCTCCCCAGGGCTTTAGACCATCTTCTGGCAGCTGAGTAAACAATCAAGAGCCGGACCCCAGGGAGGCTGGCACAGATGCCCCCGAACGCTCCTGCGAGGCTGCGTGGTGCTTGCAGAGTTTGGGCACTGTCACATCCCTGTCTTAGAGCATTGCTCTCAAGCCTCGGGTTTGAAAAAATAGCATTTGCAAGCTGGCTTATGTAGATAGAAATAAAATCATTGTTTGAAAATGGAAGTTGCAAAAGTATTGAGGAATGTGGAGTGAGATGTGTGTGTGAAAGGTGTGTGTGTGTAACAGGCATGTAACGTGGCGCATAACCAGTGTGTAATATGCAAATACACCAGAAGTTGAAGTTATATTTGTATGTTCATATTGCACTGCATTTTATGCTTAATGAGTATATGTGGTGTGCCAGTACATATATACAACTGTACCAGCACGTGTATTCATTATTTTAAATTTTTATTATTTTTATACAGGCAAATACTGTTCTCATATAGGATCACAGAGTACCAATTATGGCATATGTACACGTGTATTATTTTGCAGAATGATTTTACATCTGCACATGCATACTATTGAAATAATAGCCACCATTTTCCTTGAACATACCGGTTTATGTAGATGTACGTTATTTGTAAATGTCTATATATTTTTGACATTCAAAATTAGAGGTATAGCTAAACAGAAAAATGCGAGTTTAGAAAACTTAGGAGTGAGATTAAATAGAAGGTAGTAGTATTTGTAAATGTTTATTGAAAAAGCATAATACATACTCCAAGGTAAATTTATTGCAGCCTCCTAGTGGCTTTGTAAATATCTACAATACACGTATGCACTGCCCACAAGCTCTCCTCCCCGTAGCAGCACTAATATCCATTATTCTTTCAGCCAAAAGGTACATAATTACGCAGAGCATTTCTGTAAGGTAGGCAGGTGGTGTGCGTTTGAAATCCTAGAAGTTGGTCTCTTCTGTCCTCTTTTTACTTCGTGTGACTTGGCAGATGGAAGAATTAGAAAGGGTGGTTTTGCTTGTTTAGCTTTGTTGTTTTGTCTTTTAAAGTGTTTGATCACCTACATATTCACAGTGAGGTGAGATAAAGTGGCAGGGCTGATCAACTCGTGCTCAGTATAACCTGGAGGTTGTCTGTGTTCAGACTGCCCCCGAATGCCCATCGAAATTTCCGTAAGTCATGCCATGTTGGGCACGCTCTGCTTTTCCTGTTGTTTCATTTGGGCAGAGTTTGGGGACACACTGATTTAGACAACTTGATATTTTGTTTTGGTACAATGCATTCCTGACAATAAATCTTTCTGTCTTTATTGTAGAACTTAGATCCAAACTTTACTGGGCCCAGGAGTTTTATCTGTGTATAGATGCTAGGATTTGATTCTCTGTGGGGGAGGAGAGAGGAAGAAGAGATTAGAGATTAAAGCCGATGATGTGCTCAGCACTGTACAAGAAACAGCAGAGACGATTTCAGACCTCTCTAAGGATAAGATGCAAATTCCTAAAGCCTCCTCAGCAGCTTAGATCACAATAAGAAAGGCATTCCAAGTGATAGATATTTTTGCGTGTTCATATTTTAGTGTTACATCTCTTTTTGTATGTAACAAAACTTTTATCAAAGTAGTTCTGTGAAGTCTCTTAGAGTAAGTGGGAATGCCAGGCCAGATTTCATTTTCAGGGTGCCACTGATACAGAAGTAAAATCACAGAATGAGTTTCTGATCTTGCATGTAACTGTTTCAAGTCAGTGAAGAAATAAGTGAATATAAGCTCACACGCTCACTGAAATGCAGCATTTGGGAAATAGTTATCTTGGGTGAAGGATTTTCAATTTAATTTAGATTGTTTCAACTGAGATGCTTTCTTGAGGTATGTCTTTAATTTTGCACAAGTGTCTGTAAACCTTCCCTTAAAAAAATAAAATAAAATAAAAAAATAGATATAATGAAAGGAATTCCATGTGTGGAACATGCTGGCACATTCCTCATGATCAGTCTACCAATATAGAGATATTTGTTCATTAGATGTATGCTTTATATGTGTGCTTGGGAGCAGGTATTAATGAGCATGCACTTACGGTATGTGTGTACAGAGACAGACAGAAACTCAATCTGTGGATCTTGGAGTTTGTCCATGTCCAAACATATCTGGGTTATAAAAAGTGTTCCTTCAAGGACTGTGCAGTATATGTTATTCAAGTATTATATTCATATACACTTTATGCTATTGAATAACATCTGTTTTTCATAACAAATCAGATTTTATAATCATGTATGAAGCATGCTCCCCATTCCTGAATGTCTGTTCTCATATTTCCCTGAAAAGAAAAAAAAAAAAGGAAGTCTTAGGTTTGAGAACTGAGAAGGTGAAACATTTCTTTGGAGATTTATTTAGAAAGAAAAAAAAAAAAATATATATATATATATAGAGAGAGAGAGAGAGAAGTTATGACAATTATTCCATGTTTTTAAGAGTCTTGGAGGCCACAACACATGTAACCATCTCAGGTTTCTCACAAACATATCCAAGGACAGGCTGAAAACAAGGAGACAGGAAATGAAATGCATGCAGCAATGAGTTGAGAAGGATTCCAGCAAGTACTGCTTCGGTTTTCTGCATATTTCTCTCCATCTGGCTCAGCACTAATAAGGGTATTGTGGACTTGGAAGTGGTAAAGGACAGCTACTGTACATCTCAGGCTTCAGAAGTTCCCCAGACAGGGGAGAAGTTAAAGATGGTAGCAAATGGTTTGAGTTAGGGCTGGGGCTGCAGGTACCAGCAACGTGAGGGAGAGTCTTTGTGAGCTTTCATCTCGCTCTTCATCCAGTGTAGATTTTGCATCATCTCCTCCTCCCTGTTCCCTTGCACTACTCACAGACAGCATGTTCTCTGAAAGTCTCTTTTCCTGACCGTTGTTATTTCACCCACAGATGAGGTCCCGCTTTATTTATTGGAAGGATACTGTCCGTTATTTTGGAGGATAAGCCAGGTTAGATGTTAGGAAGAACTTCTTTACTGAAAGGGTTGTTAGGCACTGGAACAGGCTGCCCAGGGAGGTGGTGGAGTCACCATCCCTGGAAGTCTTCAAAAGACGTTTAGATGTAGAGCTTAGGGATATGGTTTGGTGGGGACTGTTAGTGTTAGGTTAGAGGTTGGACTCGATGATCTTGAGGTCTCTTCCAACCTAGAAATTCTGTGATTCTGTGATTGGCTGTGATGAAGATAACCTTAGGTTGTCAAGTTCACGTAGCAGTGCCTTGAGAGTCAAGTAGCTGTAGTTTTTAAGACATGCAGATGTGCAAGCAATGAGTACGTTGTAAATATACAGCATATATGGTGACAGACCATTTTACATATTACTCATACATGGTAACAGACCACCTCCCCTTAGCTGGTGTGTTGGTATGTAACTCCACTGAGGAGTAAGTGCCTCTGAAAATAGGAAAGATGTCAAAAACATGTTTAGCTTTTAACTGACCAGGTTCTCCCAGGCTCCCAAAATCTGCATTCCATGAGCTGCTGGTCTCTGTGCTGAGATCCATGGTGGGCAGTGGGAAATGTGTAAGAAAAGGCTTAAGGTGAACCTGACATGCTTTGCTTTGAAAATATGAGTCAAATTGTGTGCATTGACACTTGCAAGCCCTTCTCTGAACTCTTGAAAGTCTGGATTCACTTCTAGGTGTTATTAAGATGCCTGCTTTGTAATTTTCATCTAGTAGGAGGCACCAAGATGACCTTTGTGTCTTCAAAAATTGCCTGGGCTTTCTAATTTGTGCTGGTATGTCCTCTTAAAATGCACCACCGAATTTCTGGGTTTTGCAGGCCATCTCAGCACTGCATTTAAGCTGACTCTGGACAGTCAGACAATATTAAACAAGGTTGTTCATTCATAACAAAAGCATCCTAATTGAGTTACATTATTGCATTAACTGTAGCAATCAGATTGAACCAAATCACTGAGCGATAATGTCATTTTCCAGGGTATCATTTGTAGAAACCAGTTGTGCTGTAAGATGCAATAACTTACTTAATCCTGTAGAGTTTATGGTGACTTATGTGTCATATCAAATTCCTTACTTTCAGAGAAAACCAAGCAGTTAATGCATGGCTGTGAAAGGGCACTGAGTGATGAGTTTATAGAGAAACATTTGGCAGATCCGAGACAAACTGAAGGCTGAGTGGTAGTCCTTAATAACCTCAGATAAAGGGGCCATTCTCGGAACGGATAAGAGATGCAGCATTTTTAAATTGTTAACTTTTGGCAACACACTGACGGTACTGTTTGTTTTAGGGGGTTGATAGATGGCTGCTTTATTGGTTCTGAGTTGCCCATTGAATACAAATTCTCAGGCAGAGACTAGGGAGGAAGATCGAGAAGTTAATTTTAGACTCTACGTGCCAAATGCTTACAAGTGACCTCATTTGGCAAACTTGGTTTCTGTCGGCATTTTTATGTGCACTGACACCACGATGTTTGCTGGGGGGCTGTTGTTGATGCATTACAGTTCTTTGTTTTGCTTTGTGAAAACTGCAGGGAGGAGAGGGGAGAGGCCTGGCGGGTCAGAGCAGGGGAGTACAGTCTGGGACAGGACAGGGTCAGCTGCAGTCGGATGTCCCTGGGGGGGCACACACCCCCTCCACCACCAAAAACTCTTCAGCTCCTCCCTCCATGTCTGTCCCACGCCCTGCTTTGTTGCTGGCATGCACAGATCCATTTAAATTCTCTGTAACTCAGTTTCTTTCCTTTGGACATTCATATAACCTCCTTCCAGCAGCATATGAGTGTGTGACCCTCTTTATCCTTATAACGATGTCTGCTACAAAATACCTTGTGTCCGCAGCCACCGAGTATGCCCATCACAGGGCGGGAGCTCTTCTGTTGTCTCAGCCTAGTGCCCCGCTGAGGCCATTTTGCTTTTGAGTTTACATATTGACAGCAACTAAGATGCTTGGCTAATTTTCTGTAAAACACTTACAGTTCCTTCTCTTCAAGGAGCTGAAGAGGTGGGAAGCATTGCCACCACTGCCTGAATGGAGCCACTTCTCTTTGTTACGCTCCCAGGGCCGCTTTGATTGATGGCGTCGGTGCACCACGAGAAGGCAGAGAGGCTGCAGGCAGAATCAGATCAGTGTCAGAGGGCACTGCAAGGATGTTAAGCCAGGGCTGTTGTTTGCAATATGGTAGAAATCCATAATATCTTGTACTCTCAGGAAAATACAAACATCCTGCAAGATCGATGTTCCTACTTGTCATATACCATCAAAAATGCAATGAGAGAGAGGCTCCATCCCGACTTCATGCAGTCACTGCCGTGCTTTTGTTTCTCTTTCCTGGCCCAAGAATAACAACAGCTCTGAACTTGCTCATTACATGGCCTTTGTCAAGGACTCTGCTTCAGTATAAAGTTCAAGAGGGAAAACTTACTAGAACTGGAGCCTGAAATCCAAACGATGTTTTACTATTTCTGCATGTTGTTTCAGCAGCCCTCAGAAACCCCATCTGCATCAGATTCTTATTCACCTGTGCACAGTACAGAGATGGGGACAGAGAGAGAAACCCTCCTTTTGTCCAAAATCTTTTGAAGCAAATGAATGAAGTTGTGTGAATTAGAGGGGAAGCCAAATACAAAGAAACAAAGTAAATCATTCATATCAGTAGCAGATCTAGGAAACTGAGATCTCCCTTCTCCCCAGTCTCCCGTTTCCAGTATTGCTCTGTTTTGTTATTTTTCTTAGTTTAGTGGCTCCTAACAGTGATTCGTGCATTGGTTGTGATCTGAAGGGCCATGAGTGCAGATGGTTCCTGGAGCATCACTGCGTTTGAGTGGCAATGTGACAGCGTTACGGAGCATGGTGTTCCTCAGGACCTTCTGAAGACCAATAGTGGCCCATTGTTCCAGGGATTTTAGGATCTTCTGATGCCACTTGCCACCATCGCCAGCAAGTATTCTCTGAGTGGCAGCTGAGGAATGCACTGTGCCAACTGTCAGGTTTGCTCTCAGTATCGCGTGGATGGCAGTACAGTATTTGTTATCCTGGGCATGGAGCTGCCAGCTCGCACGAAGATCAGTGCCGTTTAGGATTTATTTTATTAAAATCAGTACTGCTGTTTCACGGTTTGTGTGTGAGGCTTTTCCGAATCTGCAGTTCCTGGTCATGGTGTAGCCCAGTATGTGGTTCCTGGGGTGGTGGGGTGTGAAAGCGAGAGGTGACCACTTCTGATGTGTGCATCTCTGGGCGTGTAGATGGTGTGACAACTGTGATGCTTTCTGAGTGTCTTTCTGTGTATGACTTATATGTACAGGAAAAAAAAATACTTAAATTAGTGATTGTCTTTAAATAATGTCATGATTTCTTTTTGCTAATGAGAAACTTGCCTCAAGGGCTTTCAGTTAGCTTTGGCAAATTGCTACAAACTCCTTGCTACTTTCTGTGATAGCATTAATCAGAATGAAGTTGTTGGCTAGAAATGCAGATGCCATATGTAATTTAGTATAAGTTTTACTGTAATTTACCATTAATTACTGCCCACTTACACTAACATGCTAAATGACACCCAGCACCCTGATTTCAGAAATCGGTTGGAAATAGGAGTAACTCTACCTAAAGACGATAGAAAAAATACTTGGAGCTGGTAAAATGGCAGAATTATCTTTTCAGAGGTAGAAACAAAAACTTAGGACTAAGAATTTAACCAGAGGGACAGACCAGCTAATTTAAGGTCTGGTAGCTTCACCACTTGGGTGAAGGGACCCATGCTTCACATCAGCTTAGGATGGACTGCAGTGCTATAGAAGACACGCTTCCAGCAGTAATTCTTTACATATAGGCATTATATATACTGTTTTCCTTTCTGGATTTAAGGTTGGTGATCTTAGGTCATTCGAGTATGCCGTGGGGTGGATTGAAGTTTTAGAAGAGCAGAAAAGCTAATGCTTTGGGCTTCTGCAACAAATGGAAAGAGCAGAGTTCTTCATTCCACGAAAAGCAGGCTGAGGAGGCTTAACTGAGCAGTTTTTACATTCTTTTCCAATAGAAAAGAAGGTCTGAAGTTGAAAATGCTCTTTACCCTGTTCTTTTTCATGGGGAAATGGTACATTTTTCTGAAAGTTCATTTTTATTCATAAGAGCATTTTCTGTATATATACATGCACTAAGATGTAGTCAAAGCTTCCCATAATGATATTGCTCAATATGTAATCTGTTTACCACAGTATTTGCCATACCGGATAAATACATTAAATAGAAATACATAGAGTACATACAAAAATACACAGAAAATAAGTAGAAAACTCAACACATGAATAAGAACCAAGTCACATTTCTGTAGTGCATTAAGGATGTTTTTTGAGTAAACACCAGATCCTAGAACCAAAGCCCCTCCCATACAACATCCCTTTTAAAATGAAACTTTTCTGTTAAAAACCTGAAGCTATGGGAACCAGAGAGAATAACAAGCCAGAGCTGGAAGTGGACAAGAGTAAACGCTTCGATTCACATTGAAATGATTTCTCCTGCCTAGTATAATTTAACCTGCCCACACTGCTAAACTTCTATATTACACATTTCTGTCAGAATGTCAGGAGAAATGATAAGCCTTCTCGAAGCTGCAACCTCTATTACATACAGAGAACCTTCCAGCCAGGGTTTTCTTGTACATTTTTAAGACTTTTAGCTTGGTCTCTCAAGTATAAAGAATACCCTACTTCATGACCCCAGCCTCTTGTTAGTTGATAGATGAAATCTTTTCTTAAGCTGAGTCCCTTGTCTATTATGTTTTCAGAATTCAAGGTTTCTCTTTAAGCTTCCTGGCTTACTGCCAAGAGTACATGGCTTTGTTACCCGACAAAATTGCCTTTTTATTAACAGGAAGTGGATCTCTGAAATGGCATACATGCTGATCTGCTTCCAGGTGAGAAAGAACAATTTTAAAGGTGTGATCTCATTCTTCTGCCACAGCGAATAATTACAAAAAGAATAGCAAAAACTGTTGTTGTTGGAGCTTTCTGTTTGTCTGTTTTTTAGTTTGGGAAGCTGGAATATAACATAAAAGCAAAATAGAAGCTCTAGTCACTGCTGTGTTTTTAATGTTCTTTTAATCTCATATTACCTATAAACCCTCGTCTGTATACCCAGGAAAAGTGCACATCAAAGTGCGTGCAGTTGTGCTTCACCGCTGTTTGAAGAATCAGAGCGTAACATAAAACAAAGAGGACTCATTTCACAAGTACATCTCTGTTAAATCTTACTCTGGAGTACTTAAGCAGAGATTGTTGTATCAAATGGATTCTGTAAAAAGAATATTGTCTGTACCAGCTGCCTTGGAATCTGGCCATTGCAGTAGCTTAACTGGTCAGATAAGTGGTGGATCATTACTAATTTCTCTGTGTCACACCAGATAGTTTTACCTCTGCCATCTGAGTGAAGTAAATCAACGAAATGAGGCTTCCTAGAGATTCTCATTTAAGAACTTGAGTGCTTTTTCATGTGACTGCTTACTCAGGACTTACCAGCATAAAAAGATTCCAGTCCACAGCTAATCAGACAAGTGATTTCATTTAACTGAAATATCAAGAACTAGTTAGGATTCTTTTAGGAGGAGGCATTCATGCTTAACTATAGGTACTGTTAAAGCCATTTTTCTCTCTTTTAGTTAATGACCAACCACTGCAGGTTTCAATGTATGTGGTGAATAATTGGAAAAAAAAATTAAATTGGGTACTGATTGCAAACCAGTCTTAGTGACAGACCTTTATTTCACCTTCATGCAGAAATGCCTGTGTAATAAAACTAAGCCCATTGTCACAAGTGCAGAAATGCCAATTCACATTTGTAAGAGATCTAAAAGGGAAAGGGCTCTGGTAATAGGCTAGGCAATAAGCCATCATAAGTTTATTTAGATGACTGTTGCCAACCGGACTTGGCTAAATTTCTGAAGACATGAAGAAAAATGAAACAGTAAAGCAGGAAAAACAGAATTCGAGAGAAAGCACAATTTGAAGAACTCTAATTATTTACAAAGATTCATATTCTGGTGCATGATTTCCCTCTACCCCTGTCTTTGAACAAGCAAAATAGTCATAAAAGCCCAATGAAACATTCCCGTGTAAAATATTCCTGCCCCCCTCTGTGGAGTGCCTCCAATGCAAAAAGTACCATCACATTCCCTCCTTTCTTTTGCTAATATTGACCTTGTAAGGGGCTAGATTTTCAGTTGTTATAAATCAGTCTAACACTGATTACTGCTGAGCTTTCTTGATTTGCATCAGCTAAGGCTCTAGCCTGAGTGCTATACTCTGGGCATGAAATGAAGCCCGAAGCTAGCACTAAATGAAGCTGACCCTCTCCTTTAATTTGTAGTCGAAGGAACTCCTGAAACATGAATTGCCAGGGCTGTATCATTTGTGTCCCTCAGACAATCATAGTTCAGGTCACACTGACAGGCTCTGTAGCTGAAACCCAATTGAAAACCTGGGCATGTTTGTTCTGGCCCCATTTTATATCTGGGATAAAAAATTATCTCAGTGCCCTTGCTCAGGTGTCATGGCAGTTAGCAGGGAAGAGTCTGTGATGGGCAGGAGAAGTAAAAACCTGCAATCCATCTCATGAATTGCACTTGCACGTGGCGCACTGAATCTCTGCTCATCTTGCTCCTAACATGTCCACTATCCTACAGCATCTTGCAAATTTTCATGTGGTTCACCTGTACTCTAAAAGTCACTGGAAAGAAACCAATTTGAGTGTCACCACTGTGGTCTGTCATAGGGAGCGTTATGCTACGGAGAATTCATGTGCAGTTGTTTTTGTGTGCATCTTCCAATATTCCATAGCTAGCCAAATCTTGTCAGATGTCCTCTTAAGAAAATTAGGGGTCTTTGGTTAGTTTGTTACTTTAGGTTAAGCATTTATTGGGAGTGCTGAAATGCTTAATGCTGAGATATCTTCATGGCTGTTCAGATCAGTGCTCTGATTGTGAAGACATGAAGGGAAAAAATGTTAGGGAGGATTTGTCACCTGGTTTCATTTGAACAATTGCTTTTCCCCCTTGGTCAGATATAGGACATAACAGGAATCACCTAAATGTAGACAGATTGCAGTAACACACATGACAGTTCTTTATTGGTTTCCATTACCTATACTGTTCATTTCCCAAGAGGAAAGGGCAGCTAATACTGTATATTTTTTAACATAAACCAAAGAGAAGGATAAGCCGGTGCATATGAAACGATGTCTTTTTATTCTCCATATGCACTGAATTGAATTGCAATTTCCTCCTTTCATTTTCTCCCGTCTCTCTGTATGTCAGAGACAGCCAGGTATGTTTGTAGTCCTCTGCTGGCGTATGATCACTGGGAGCATACAGGTAATGAGTGGACACACGTTGTGCAGTGACAGGGTTTTCAGGCACAGCTCCGTTAATGAATTGACAGCACTACATAAAGACTCAGGGCAGCCAGCCCTCCTCTGGGGAGGCGAACCTTTGCACGCTCCCCTTTTAACTTATTGCAAAACCTTTCTCTCTCTGTTGTATGTGTTCCAGGCCTTTATTTAGATATTTAGTAGGCTGCAGTAGTTTTTTTGTATTTGTACATACTCTGCATTTGTGCATCTGAGCAGCTACCAGTCATTACTAGAGTGTGTTCCCCTGCGAAGCAGGCATTGCTCTTTCCCTTTTCAGAGACTGAATGTGATCTTCTCCCTTCTGCAACTGTACACATCATTATCAGGTGGGAATAACAGAACATCTGGGAATGGTTTTCAAATGTACAAGAAAATAGACAAGGTCCCATTAAAAGTAGGCCAGCTGTCTTCTGATGTCTGGAAAAAAATCCTTTCCTCTCTCCTTTTCTCCTTCTCCCTCTCTCTTTTTCTCCTTCTCCCTCTCCCCTAATGGATTTTCTAGCTGTTTCTTTGAATAAAAAATTAATAATGGGAAAAGCTTGTAGCTGGTCCCTGGGGTAGAATAGTGGCTAAGGATGAAAAAGAATGATTTGAACAAACAGTCTCAGGAGGATAAATGAAGTGCTATAAGTATGACTTCTGTAAGTAAAGGAAAAATATATATATATATAACTGAAAATATTTGCCTAGTTAAGCAACTTCTATAATAAAACTTAAGCTGTGGTGTTAGCAGTTTGGAATAGATTTTCAAATGCAGCCGTGACTCTCTAGGAGACAATGTTTAATTTTCTAAATAGACATAGATGCGTAGACGTCCAAATCACACGGATTCCTAAGGACAAGATCTGTAGATAGCATTTGGATGCCTGAAGATGCAAATAAGCTTCTTAGGGGATTTTCAGAAGGACATGAGTGAATCAGGCAGCCAACTTGTTTTGATTTTAATAGGAGTTGCATGCCTAACTTGCTTTATATGCCTCCTCCTTTCTGCAGGGATTTACCTTCTCTAGCACAAGACCGTTTGAAAATGATACTTGGAAACATAAGTCACTTTGCTTATAGAAAATGTACCCCTGCAGTCCTAATAGCCACGCTGACAAAACGTAAACTGGAAGGGATGCTGCCATTTCTCAGATACAGGTCGTGTGCAGCTGCTTGAAATGCCAGCCAAACACTAGCCCTTTCTGCCAGCCCTCTCTGCCAGACCACCGCGCGCTGTTCCAGGCTGTGAGAAGCAATCCATAAAGCTCAACCAGCGAAGGCTGGACTGGCTTACATTTAACAAGCATTAAATAAGGAACTACTTTGATTTTCCTAGGCTAACACATGATCCTATTCATAACACATTGCTATAGAAAACTTCCAATTTAAATATAAAAAATGAGAACAGGAGATATTTTTGTGGTTCTTGTGGCTATAGTGTATGCTGCTTTGTTATGCGCTCTGGATGGATCCTGCCCGCTCTTTATTCAGATGACCTTGCTGTCATGTTCTGGAGACCTTAACAAAGACCTTTGCCAAACTGCAATAAACCAGAACCATGCTCCACACCCTGATGACTGATAATCTTGGAAGTGGCAGTTAATTGGTGAGAACAACTCTCAGCAAACTCAGAGCCAGGAGCAGGGCTTCTTCCCATGCCCCACAGTACCTTGCCAACAAACTGGGCATGCATGGAGCAAGTTGCCCTGCTCTTCACTGCCCCCGCCCTCCACTTCCTTTTATTCCTCTGTTTGTTAAGTAATTAATCTCATTCTGCTGAGATGAAATTTTCTATTAAAAAGGAACTTCAATCAAAACAGCGTTTGAGGGAAGGGGGGAGGGAGAAGAGTCCTCCTCACAGTTTGTTAATTGGTTCTTTCACCTGACAGTAGTTTGTGTCAATTAACTTGATACTCGGTGAAAGTGAAATTAATCCACCTGGGTCAAAAGCAGCTATTAATTTTTAATCAAAACAAAATGCTCACTCAACAGATTTGTAGCTCCACTTAGAATAAACAAGATACGCATGAGGGGGAATGTGCCACCAGGCTCCGTGCCATGGAGATGCTCATGGGGATAATTTCTTGCTCTCCTGCAAAGGGCAGAGGTGAGGCAAGTCAGCTGCTAATGGCATTCTTCTTCCAAAGAGGATGTTTCCCCAGTGTGTGTACCTTCTCCTTCATGTATTTGTCCCACTAAAATCAAAAATTGTCTCACAGCAGATTTGGGCACTCTCTGTGCAGCAGGGCTGCCCCAGTAACACCCACAGACGGACTTGAGTGCAGCAGCTGCCGTACACCTGGACACAGCCACCCCCTGCCCCATTACATGCACACCATGCCTTCCACCCCTCACCCCTGGGTGCAGTGCCCCATCACTGAAGGTTACAGTGCTTCTGGAGACCCTCTGCTCTGTGGCCTCTCTGATTGACACAGAGAGGGCTCCTTTGTGATTAGGTGATAAGCCCTGTTCTGCTTCATCCATGGAGGGGAGCAAGGAGCAGAAAGCGATCCCAGGATTTCTTCTGTCCTTATGCACCAAAAAATGAGGGCAAAATCTCATAGAAATTCTTTAGTTTTCCTAAGAACATTATGCTCCAGGTGGCTGGCTAGCCATTTTATCTGGAGATTAATCTAAAAAGTAGTCAGAACCAACAAGTTTGGATTTAACCTTGCTTTTGAGTATGAAGTGCATTGGGATTAGATGTTGTCAATAATGAGCTATGTCGGAACTAGTACTTATGGGTTCTCCTTTTATGCTGATGAGCTAAAGGAAGTCTAGGTGAAATAAGCTTGATATACGCACAGAAAATCTTATTTCAAAATCAAGGAAGGTGGTTTAAGATTCCTTTTTCTCCTCCTTTCTGTCTTTCTCTTTCATTTTCTCTCCCACCCAAATGCTTCTTTCTCTGTTAAACTCTCAGGGAATGCAAAACAACAACAACAACAAAAAACACACCACTTTGCTACATACCAGGAGTACAGCAGCAGCTCCTGGACCAGAGCCCCAGGAGCTCTCTTAGAGCCATGCAGAAGGTGATGTAGCAAGTCCAGGTTGGGGACCAGGGGTCCAAGCAGGATGGTAGCGTGCAATAGCAACAGTCCCACTGACACCCAAATTTCAGGTGGGTCATAGGCACCAGCAGAGAGGAAGTGGTCTCTGTCTTATACGTGGTGCTAAGATGTAAGATGCCAAATCCAAAGGTTTTAAAAAAATCTCTCTTGAAACTGGGCCTCGCTCTTAAGAATACCAGAGATGTCCACAGCCCACCAAAACACCTTGCAGATGCAAGTTGCTGAGTGAATTAAAATTGGATGTAAGGTGACAGCTAAGCCAAGCATCCCCTGCCAGTTGCATCTGGAGAAGCTAATTGTTCTGTAGCCAGCACAGTACGCTCCGTCTCATCTAGAGGTGAAGAATGGGAAGATTAATAATAAACTGGGAATAAACTGTTCCACAGAGGGTCCAGGAGGAAATTCTAAGAACTGTCAACTGGTCAACTCTAGTAGGAGTTACGTGAGCGATTTTTCTCTTCTGAAGCCCTGGATTTCAGTGCTGTGGTGTGTGCTGTGTAGCGTAACCAGCTCACGGTGTGGCTTGACCTTGTCCAGGGGAGGAATTGGCAGCGGTTGGCACAGGTGCTGCCATTGCAATTAGTGAGCACTGTGAGATCGTAAATGAGGAGATGGAAGTCCTGCTGCGCTCTGCAGTGCCTTACTCCCCTTGTAAAGCTGCTTTCTGAGGCACACGCTCTCCGGATCTTCTCTTTCTCGTTACCTTGTAGACAATAAAAGCAAAATATTACCTGTTGGTTGTCAAGGTATCAAGCCTTAGAGGGGATTTTTTTTCCTCCCCCCACCAAGTAGTATCATGTCTTGGGATTTTTAGACACTAATTGGATTTTTTTTTTTTTTTTTTTACTATTGTGAATATCATTTTATGATATGAATATGTCTGCATACCTGAGTGCTGTGGGCAATTTATACCTGTGCATCTTATCACCTGCTCTTGCACTGATTTAGCCAAATGGATGAGAGCAATGCACCTATCTGAAGTAGTGCATTAATCAATTGTATGTAGCACTCCTGCTTGTATGTAGCATAATTCAATGTGTGACACTTCTCTTTCATGCATTTCTATTTCTAATATTGTAATTAAAGTAAATCTTAACCTATGTGCTAGAGTTAATAGATATTTTATTAGACATGCTCAAAGTAGATAAAATGGTTGCTAGCTCTTCCTTCTCCTCCTGACACGTCTGGTCCAGTTAGGTGCCAGGATTGCCTAAACAGTGTATAACTGGGATTATTGTTAGGATTTTAACAGGAAAGAATATATTCTTTAGTGACAGGGAAAGACAAGTGAGTAAGTGAAAAAGGAGTGACAGACTCCTCCAACAGGCAATGTCTCATTTGCAAAGGATATTAATAGGCAACAGTGAGTCAGGGACATAGCTCAGAGCACAGAGGGGCTGTGTCTGTTATGCATTAGAAGTAATTGTGGCAGAACTAATAATAATAACAATTTTATACAGGCAGACCGATTAGCTGGAACTTGCCACAAGCCTTGATGTTCTTGCGGAAGGTGCTGCAAAACCTACAGTGAGCATAAATGTGGCCCTAACTAACTCCCAGTTCAGCTGAGGAGGTTTTCAGCAGCAAGGCATCGGGAGGCTCAAGCTGGGATGTCCCACACGTGCTTCATCAAAGGGAAACTGCTTGTGCTGGGTTATCTGCACTGCTTCCTGGAGCATCCCTGAGTCCACTGCTCTTCCATACACCTTCCGGACTGATTCTGCCCCACCAGTACTGTGGGAGACCAGGCTCAGCTGCTATGCTACTCTGATACGTAGGGCAGCAAACCTCAGAGGATGCAATGCACCTTTCCCTATATTATTCTCTGTTAGCCATTCCTATTTCTTGTCTTTTTTATTTTTTTAAAACCACTTCTGGAGCAAAGTGTGAGGTTGGTAAATAGTGTGACACTGACAAGTGGAAGCTTACATTTCTGATGATTTATTTGCACGTCTCATAAATAGGTAATCTTTTTTTTCCCTTTCAAGGTGATGTGATTTAGTGGCAGAGAGATTAGGGGGCTTATCTGAACTCCTAGAGGAAGTTTGGTGTTTGGAATCTTAAACCTTCATAATCAGAAATGTTGCTTCCTCCCTTTTCTCCCTCAGCTTATAAGCAACAGGAAAGCCTTGCAACAACAACGTCAAGCGCTCAAGCAAATAATATGTATCCACACAAGAAAGCTGTACCCCAATCCAGCAATATCTGTAATGACTTAGATGCAGGATATAGCTAGGGATTAATGACTAACTGGCATTAATGGGCCCCAGATCGTCAACTGCTTCTCTGTTGGTCATTAATCCCCAGGAAACAGTCTGTGCTGAAACTACTCTTGCTTAATTAGAACATGGTTGGCCAGTTGCAGCACAGCAGTGTCCATGGCTTTTGGGGGAATAGAAGGAATAAAATGTCCTTATCAACCTGTTGAGTATGAAATGTATCTTCTCCCATTTACCGGATGTGTGCCTGTGCCCTTAGACAGGCTGAATCCACAGGGTAAGGCTGGATGGCTGGTTGGCTGGACTCTGTCTTAGCAATCTGTATCTTGGTCTCTTTTTTCTGGCCTGGGGCAGCTTTTGTGAGGGAATGTCTGTATTTCAAGGCAGATTATTCTAGATTCCTCTAGAGCTGCTGGTAAGGTCTAAATGACAGTGAGCTGTGTTTTGTCAGAGATAGTGAAAGCATACATTGTAATGGTAAATAACAGCTTTAAGTCTGTCTTGACCACCTCACTTACAATGGCGCAATAGCTTAGACTCTACCCTTTTTCCACATTCCATGTGTATTCATTCCAGTTTTCTTCTCAGTTGAGTTGTAAGGGAAACGCGTTTCAAAGTTTACAGAAGAGATTCAGTCCTGTCCTAGCTTGGATAAACAGTGTGTCCATGTGATCCTCCATTGTTCTTCAGATATGGAAAAGAGAACTCTGTCGTGTTTCAGAACTCATTAGCCTCTGTTCAAGCCCCGGCTTCAAGAAGGTGCTGAATCATTTCTTCCCCTGCACCAGCCAGCTCAGTAGCAATATTAACCATTCAGCATGTCCCCAAACGGCATAAGCATAATTGTACATGCTGGAAATCTGATCCAAAGCCCAGCAAAATGTTTCTGAAGTCTTCCCAGGGTTTGGATCAGGACCTGGACATCATTAATTGAACTCTATACTTTCTACCACTCTGTGCTGGGTATGCGATTTGTGCTGGCCGTGGGATCTATTGTAGTAAAGATTGCTCTACCCAACCTCAGGCTGATCTTCTATTTTCATGTAGTTTGATGGCCTAGGTATGCAGGCCTGTACTTCTCTGCTTTTCATTATCCATGAATAGCATTTAATGCCAAAACAGAGGGGGGAAGACAAGCTTTTTCCACAGCCTTATGTGAAATACTTAACATTTAAAAGTCTTCAGAATATACTACACACACATTCCACTTTTACAAGACCAATATAACACTTTGAAAAGTTTTATGAATTCCAGCATGTAACCAGAGTACTTGTTAGCCTGTTTTGAATAAGCCATAATGGCTTGGCCCCAAAGCTGCATAGTTAGCAAATCCCTGCTCTGTTTATGAGCAGTAGTTTTGACCAGGTCATTGGGAATGGAGTACGATCAATCTGCACACGGTCTCTCCATGAGTATGTCTGCAGAGTTCAACCTAGTTAAAATTTTAGGAGCAGTAAATGGGGAGATCATGAGTATGAGGTGATATTTTAATCTATATTTCCAGGCTCCTTGAATCCTACATCACCGGTTATTCTCTAAATGCTTTCCATAAGAGTACAGCCACACAGCTGCCAGGACAGCAACAAGTTGGAACCTGCATTACATATCTATGGCAGGAGGTTATGGAAAGTGATCACAGCACAGTGTAATACTGCCTTCCACGCTGGCGTCCACAGATACTGTGACACTGCTAGAAATTATAATGTGATTCAAGAGCTGCACATACAATGGTGGTAATGCCTCTTGTGAGACACATAAATATATTGGAATTTTCTTGAAGCTTTGTAGACACCAAGGAAAAAGAAATGTGTAGGGATTGAGTAAGAGGTTGACCATTTACTGTGTAAAACATAGGTCATGACAAGGTAACCAGAGGTTGGTTGTATTATTTCATGCATCCTATACTGTTGTTGGTGGAACAGTGCAAGCTTTATGCAGATTTCAGTTGAAAGTTTAATTCAGATAATGGTCTGCAACATCCTATTGCAGTGGAATCAGGGGGTGTATTTATAAGGCATAGCTACTTTTCAGGAAATATTTAGTATTTTATTAAAATATTTAAAACCTAAATTTCTTCATCTTGTGAAAATTGTCACCTGTAAATTTTTCACTGAGAATTGGAGTCCAGTATCTAATCAGAAAATTAAGCAACTATTGGATTTGAATTTAATGTCTGTAATTTAACTTTTAACTTGGAATGCAAAGGAGTAATAGCAGACACTGTAATGCAGAACTTCACAAAACGTTCATTTGCTCTTACACAGCTTTGCAGTTCTAGTTTTTAGACCAAAGTATGGCACTTTCATCTTGTAAGAGCAAGTGTGAAGGATGATTGAAGTCCTCCCAATGCAGAGGGCCAGCAAAGAATCTAACTACACCTTAAATTTAATTTCCACCATAATTCTGAGGTTGAGTCTATATTAAATAATGTGTAGGCTATATGCTGCTCCTGTAGATCTGAAGATAATTCAATCCAAAAAGAAATAGTCGGTAAATGGCTTGTTGACAACTTCATTCCTTAACATCTTCTGGCCTGTGGAACAGTCTCTATTTCAGTCAGCTTCTTTCTTTCATGTCTTATCATCCATGTCTTCATTAGAGTTTTAAAAGGAAGAAACGCAGGGATATTTTGCTGTGTGATATTGAGATCTACACAAGTTTTGTTTTACCAGTTGTGAATTGTGGCACTGAGGTAGGCACAAAGGATTAAAGTTACATAGGGAATCTCAGTCCTTTTCTCCCAGACACTTTCTTATTTAATACTAATATTCCTGGAGACTGTCCCAGCTCGGCAGAAGTGTTTTTCTCCAGCAGAGAGAGGTACATCCTTTATCAATCTGATCATTTCTCTATAGCACCTTGAGACTTGCAGTCTGAGACCTTGATTGATTCCTGATATTTGAAGTGGGCTGCAATAATGAGACAAGACCCAACCTGAGTAATGGTTGATCTGGTTATTAGAACAGATCATTGCATTGGCCCCTATCTGTAGCTCCTGTCTAGAAATAGGGAACTGTAATAATGTAGCCTGGGGATTCCAAGACCCAGGGATCATTACAATCAGAGCTATATTTGACTGGCTAGAGCGCCGTGTCCTAGCTAGCAATAGAAAACATTTTGTTTAATCCATTTATATTGACGTAGCCAGAAGAATAAAGTATCTATAAGCATCCTGATATTATTTGATATTCTGGAAGCAGCCTCTTTCACAAATTTATTTATGTTTCAGTCACACAGGAGTGGATCCTAGTTGAGAGACAGAGTTTTTTTACCCAAAAGAATGTCTAAATTCCTGTCTAAATTCCTAGTGAAGGAGGCTCTTCTTTTTGCAAGTTCTTTGGGATGAGTTCTGTAATAACTTTAGATTGACTATGGGAGAATAGGACTAGAGACTCAAACACTGCCAATACTAATCACTGTAAAAGTGATGTGTTCTTTTTGTTCTTTTTTTTTTTTTAAACTATGTATAGTCAACAGCTCCTTACATTGAACTTTCTGTAAACTAGAAGAATGTACGTGAATTTTTAACATGCCTCTTAAGTTCAGCATTGCTGTTACATTATAGTGTTGTTTTCATTCACTGATGCCCTACTTTTTACTTTATCATTTCCTCAACAATGTCAACGTATTATAAGAATTATAAGAAAAGAGGAAATAAAGATCTTCTAAAAATGTCTTCAGATCAAATAAAAATGATAGGCATAAGCTATATAAGATAAAGAATATTTCTTTTTGAATAGTAGTTGTTTGGGGCACGTGTCATCTTTTTGTTCAGTTTGTGAAGTAGCTGATGTAATAAGAGTCCTTATCCACAGCCAGGGTTCAAAGGTCCAATCACGGTATAACGAATAAATAGTAGAAGTAAAATGGCATTTAGGATCTAAGTATCTGTTGTGCTCTGACACATCTCTCAACCTTCTTAGAGTGCCATTTGGTTTAGATTTAGTATAAATGCAGAGATGCACACCTGAAATTTCTTACAAGACTCAGGAATCATATACTTCTGTTGTAGTCCTTAAAAACAAATAGGCGTTCAAATCTGAGTGGGAAAACAATTTTGATTTGATTGGACTTTTTCTTTTAAATAGCTGCATTTCATTTCTAGACACATCTTTGGCATAGTTCAGTAAAGCTAAGTAATTTACATGGAGGCCCCTAATCTCTGTTCCCTTACTTCTCCTCCCCTGAGAAAACCTGCAAAGGGATACAAAACCAAAAAACCCAAACCCTTTACTCTGCAGCTCACGGTGTCTAAAAAGAAGCAATTGTGGCTTAAGGAATGAGATCCTAAAAGAAAACAGTGCAATAACTCTTCCCTAACTCAGTTCACTTCTTCAGCCACTGTCAATTACTCATATGAAAACCAATTTTAAGTGTATTCTTCAAGGTTAAATTCCCCTGAAGCTTGTGGACCGCTGCCAGGGGCTGTGAACCCTTCATGCAGGTCACCCGGTATCTGAATCTTCTGTTGCAAATCACTGCTCTCCCCATTACTCCTTTGGCATGTACCTGATTTGGTTGACATTTCCATAATTAATTTATAACAGCAATAACCCTGAGATAAGCCTATTTATAGATTTGTGCAAGCTGTATAAGACTATAGATAAAATCTTGGTTCATTAACATATTTAAAGTACTTGGGAGACTTTTGCCTGATAGTGTAGTTGGTGTGATTATCAAATTATACGACGAAAAGCTCAAGTGTTTAATGTGCATTCAGTGCCTATAAGATGGTTTCCACTTGAGATCACAAGGGTAATTCAGGGTACAGAAATGCCATCTTATCTGTTGACCCAAGTAGTTCTGTATACTGCCGTGCATTGCACGGTTCAGGAAGGCATTTTCTCTTTTTCAGTTATTTCCCTTTGGTGTATGTATGAACACTTTGCATCCAATTCTTTGCATTTTTTTTTTCCTCCTTCTGTCGTTGACATCATTGCAAAGTCAAGGGTAAAATACTGCCAAATCAGAAATATACTCATTCAGCTCTCCCAGGTGTAAAAGTTATTTTATGGGTTGCATGCAAGAAAGAATTTGATTGTATGCATTTTATCTCTAAATCATCTATGATAGCTAATGTTTTTTATAATACAGAATGAGATTGTCTTTCCAAAAGTCAGAGACAATCTGCATATGAAAGAATGGTTTATCTTTGTCCGCACTGTGCATTTAGGAATTTCCAAGAGTACCCAAGTAGACTAAATTAGACAGAACAAATGAAGGCTGTGGTAGCGGTATGGAAATCATGGGCTGTGAAAAAATACTCAGTTCATGAGTTAAGATAAAAAATAGAGAGGGCAAAGTAAGTGAGCGAAGTGGTGCCTTTCTAAAACTAAGCCACATTTCTGTCATGGCTTGAGACTGAACTATACCCTGATGAGTTCCTCCTGACAGAGACATTCCTAAGATATTTTACCATGAACAAAAGTCTTACAAGACAACTGGTTTCTCAAGAGGCTGTACTGAAATACAGATAAGAGAGCCTTGCATCTTCCTGGATGAGGAATGGTAGTGCCTCTTGACTGGTTGCACTCGATGCTACTGATACTGTAAGATGTGCTCTGGGTGATGGATGGAGACTCATCTTTTGTCCATCTGCACAGGTAATTGCAAATCTGCAGTTGGCTGTGTGGCAGAGTATTGCTTGTTACAGGCCTTAAGATATTTAATTTGTAAACACTTAATAAAGCATAGCCTACAGTAGCTTGGCTAGTCTTATCTGTCAACCAAATCAAAATCAATATGTCCCTAGGGTATAAGCTATGATTGTCTGGGCTGCGGAGTCTAATAGGATTAAGTGTTTGGGACCCTATCTAACATTACAGTCCACAATCCTAGTTAGAGAAAGTTAAAGACCAGCTTGCCATTGTAGCAGGCATGATTGCTTAGGGGTCTGAAAAATCATTAAAGCTTGTCCTCTTAAACGTTGATTGTTCCCTAGTGATTTATTGACAAAACACAAAAAGTGCTCTATACTGCACTCTAATTATATGTATGAGGCTAGGAAATCTCATGGGAAATTAAATAAAATTTACAGCTTGATGGTTTTATGCTCTTGGGAGACATACCTTCTTAATAAGATCTTATAGCTGGGAATATTTATGAGGTTAAAATCTGTGGGCTTGAGCAAAGACCTAACCTTCTCAAAGGGAGGGGCCTTTGTTTTTTCTTTAAGTAAATAATTTCAATAGAAAACAAATCATTCAAAAACTGTAATAAGGGGATGTAGTGTGAAATACAAAGCAGTTACTTTCACCACCTGTCAATAGGTGGTACTTCAAAGGTAGAAAATGAAGTAGGGCGCCTGCACGTGCTTTCCAACATTATGAAATTGATGTGTCCATTTGCAATCAGTTTTCTGTGGCATTCCTGGTGTGGCCACGTAAGTCCTCTTTGAAGCTTTGCAGACAGCTAACCATAGGAAGTCTAAAGCTTTCTAGCTGGGAAAGTTGTGGAAGTGATTTATATATGTGTATCTATATACTGCTATGTATACTTTTATCCCTTGAGAAAAGTAATTCCAGACACAGAGAGGCTCCAGACTCATTATGCCCAAACCTGCAGATACGCAGCCTGAGCCATTCTTAATGAACCCTGGGAGCCCAAAGCCCTTGGGCAAGTGTAAAAATATCATCTTGATATTTGGAAACGGTCAAGTATCTCATGTGATCGCTGATGTTATCAGGCATTTTATTTTGAATTGTGACTTTGAATCAGAATGGAGTTAGGAGCAAAAAGGACATCAGAATGCTGGTGTCACCAAGTTCCCTGCTGTGCAGAAATTATGCTTGTACAGATTTGACTGTTTAAATAAAAGAAATGTGTCCTATTCTCACATACTAGAGCAATTATGGAGTGACACAATTAGAATCAAAGGTGGTAGCAAAATCAGTCAAAAATCCCTTGTGAAGTTTTGAATGCTTTATTCAGTGGGACCCTTTGGAAGTTGGCCTAGTAGTAAAAACAAGAACTATTTTCCTAGTCGCTCTTCATTGTAGAGGATAATTAATATAAAGGACAATTCTCTCTAGGCCCTGAAGCAATTTTTGATTAAGGCACTTAACAGGGACTTCGGAGAATTAGGTGTAACACTTGGTTTTGATGTAGAGCAGCTTTGTAATATTGGGCAAAGAATTGCAATCCTCCGTACCTCAGTTTCCATTTACAGATAGGATTGTGATACTGGCTTTATCTCTCTTTTCTGTTCACACTGTATTCTCTTTGAGGCAAGGACGATACGCTGAGCTCCAGCACACTGGGGCTCGGCAGGGGACTCTATCTGTTATTGTTGTCACAGCCAAAACATGGGGGTTTTCCTTTATCTCTGTAACTTCTGAACATGTACAGTGATAACTCCCACCAACTTTTCCCTGCCGTCACCTTCCTCATAATGAAAGTGGAAACAGCTTAATTACAATATGTTTGACAGGGATCTGCAAAGAAAAGATGCACTCTCCCGGTTGCACAGGTTGATTGTGATCCTCTTGCTAATTACAAAAAAAAAAAAAAATCTTTCCTGATGCCCTTTTGCTATACGTTTTGAAACACAAGGGAAGACAGAGAGGGGAGAGGAAGCATGTCATTTCCCCACCTGTATGAGAGATGATGTGTAGTAATCGGTGCTCTGGACTCAAGCTTCTCATCTCACTTAGCTGCTGCAAATCAAAGGTAGCTCCATTAAAATGTATGAAAATACTTTGATGGAAAATACCTTGACGTTAAATGTAAGGAGAATAAGCCTCTATATATTAGCTAGTCCTTCTCCCAAATCCTACTAAATTCAGCAGGGCACGTGAATGAGATTTGTGTTCCTAACAAGGCTGCCTTTTTATGTAATATTTCCAATCATTAATCTAGCAGACTTGCCTAATTTTTTATTGTCCCTCCACCCAATGCTCCTCCTCCCTGCATACACACACCTTATTTTCACCCTTCTGCATACAATGAAATGTCTGATCAGTTCAGAGAGAGCTTAGAAAGCCTGTGCCTGAGATGAAGGAGAAATTTATTAGTGAAAGACAAGACTCCCTGATAATCAAGGAGTATTGAAATCCCTGATTTAATTTGAATACGGTACGGAGCATGTCTCTTCCTGCCTTCATTACTTGGAAGTCTGTGCCTGATAATGTATCTTTTTACTTAAGGATATTATGCTGGGGAAAAAAATGCTTGATGGGCCACTCCAGCTGAGGTGAAAAGGTTTTGGTATGTTTTAATAAAGATGGATATCACTAAGAATGTTTGAAATATGTGGAAGTAAGATTTGTTACAAGTTACAAATCAAAGCCTAAAAACGTCACTTATCTTCTAATGATACTTCTACACAGATTATTAATTTCATTTTAGGAGACCAATGAATGTTACATTTTTATGACATTGATTAAATGTCTCACTGCCGTCCCCCCATCCATCCTTTTCATTTTCAAAAATCCATATCCGACTTTAACAAAACCCAGCTCATAAATTTGTGTTTTACTGCTCACCAAAGCAGAGTTGGATAGCAATCCACCTGCTAACTTTGTATTTGCACTCCTCTTATCTCAAAGAATCACTCGTCTGGCTGTCTTTCTTTCCCCCATACGAGCAGCGTTTCGGATGTGGAACATGTTTTTCAATATTGGCTCGCTATCTACCATCTAGAGACGTGTCTCAGGGCGGCTGGCTCCGCCACGGCATGGCAGCAGGGTGCGGGAGGTGCTGGGGACATCATCTCCCACATCTCCCAGTGCCCTGCAGCAGAAATGGGGTGCTTGAAATCCCTCCCTTCGCTGACTTGCCTCTCTTCTGCATGTGTGTTGCCTGACGTTTGGGTAAATTCCATAAAGACACGTATTTCACTTCTGTTCTCATGCAGGCTTACTTTTCTGGTTGTGTTTAAAGTTGTGTGAGGGAATGGGCTGGAAACATCCCATCCCCAGCCCACATGCGTCCCCCATTGCCTCTCCCACCTACATGGTGGCTCTGCCTTTGGTGTTACCACTGCCCCGTTCGTAGTTCCGTGATCTCAAGGGGGTGAAAAAAAAAACTATGAGGAAAACAAATTAAGCTCAGCTCCAGAGAGAAGGGAGAGCCTTGGTTCTGACTGTCCCTTCTTCCAGTGTGCAGTGGGATCTCATATCTTGAATGCTCTTGCACCGCTGGGAACAAAGGCAAATTAGCATCAGTTCACATCCAATACACAAAATCTAAAGAGAGCAGCAATGTTCAAAGAGTGTCTAATTGATATTGATTTTAGCCTGCTTGTCTTAACGTGGTTCCTGTCCCTGCGATCAGTGGCTCAGGTGCCAGGACTCACTCCCTCACTGCTGTGGTGGCGACCAGGCCCAGCGGGCTCTGCCACCTCCAGCCCTTGGGCTGCAGGCATCATACCTGAGGTAAGTGGGCACCATCTCACAGGGTTTCAGTCTCAGGTTTTGTTAAGGCTCCGTCTTCATCGGAGTGATCACACCTTTGGACATGCTGTCCACCCTTGACTCATTCTTGTGAATGGAACAGCCAAATTGCCAAGTGCCCAGAACAAGCAGCTGGACCCAGGCTGTCCACTGCAGGTACACCCCTGGTGATGTCCTCGGAGATGTCCTTCAGTGACAGCTCGGTGGAAGCAGCTCCCATTTGAGCCCACAGGACAGATCGTAGGGAAGGGCCAACCAAGTCGAGGCCTCTGTCAGCCCTGTGGCCAGCCAAGGCCCCTAGGGCCATGGTGGTATTCCCCACCTGGGTGTCCACGGCACCCTCAGGGAGAGGCTTTCTGTGTGTGGGGAGGACGTGGCAGCGCCGCTGTCTCCACAGCCCCTTCCCCTCCTCCCTCTTCCCTCACGTCGCACACTCAGACACATGGGATGTTTCATAAAGAAAAAATATGGCATGTTTACAGAGAGAAATTTCAAGAAGTGTTAATTTAATATGCTAAAGTGTTCCCTTCAGCATTTTACCTTTGTTGTTGTTTTCACAAAACAGCCAAGACTAAATAATGAGCCCAGAGCTGTGCCCTTTGGTAGTGTGATACCTCATTACCCACGAGCGGCCTCCATCTGCCCTCATGGCTGCACAGGGAGCCATTACGATTATGATGGAAATCTCAGAAGCCATTACCAAGATGCAACAGAGGGCCTACTGCAGACAGCCTAATGGACTAATTTGTAATTGGGAGAGGGAAATGACTTAGCGAGCTCAGGCTTGGTTTTGATGAGTGTGGAAGTGCGCATGCTAAATGTGATAAATGAACAGGAATGCTTGTTTGCGCAGTGGGTTTTACAAGGCCTTCAATCTCTCCTGGGGATTGGAGGCGTGCTGACAAGTCTTGAGAAGCGAGGAGGAAAGGGCTCAGGGGAGGCGAGGAAGATGCAAAGAGAGTAGCTAAGGATAAATCGGTGAGGAAAACTAATGGCAATAAAAACCCAAGGAAATGGCTGTGTCTGCCAGGAAAGCAGTAATTAGGATGCTTTTTGCGTGCATATCTTTAGCCATTAAAATTGAAAATGAGAGTGCACCATGGCATTTGCTAAGTTAAAAAAGAAAAGAAAATCCCACATATACTAAAAAGGCAAGCAGCAAATTAAAACTGCAGCTTCTATCAAAAAGTACAGCTGGGTTTGCGATCAAGCCCATTTGTTTAACGCAGAGCGGTTAGACACCACTGGTGTGACAGATGAAGGGATTCCTCACGAAGCTGTGCCCTGAGAGAGAGTTTTGATGGCTGCTGCCGCACAGTGTGAGTCCTGCAGTGCCTCTGTGGCGTTGCCCCTGCAACACACAAAGTTAGGGAGAGATTCAAGCGTAACTGTGCCCAAACAGATCAGCAGAGATCATGGAGTACCTCTCTCTCCCAGGATCTTACAATCTGATTCTGCAATGTGACCAAACCATGTGGAGACTTGCATTATGTTGGTTTGAATTTGGCAGTCTGCAGGAGACATCATGCAAATACATCTCCCTTGGTCTCTCCTTTAAAAAGTGTTTTGTCAGGGTTAGCCTTTGGGTTTTTTTTTGTGCTTGATCTGTTAAGTTACTGACAATCAGCAGCGCATGCACTGCCTTGAGTTTCATGCAGGCTCTCTGAATAGTAAAGATGGCATTGAATAGCCATTTGTACAGATGGCCCAGAGGTTTGGTTTCCTCTTGTGATTTCAGCTTATACCAGGCCAGAATTCACAGCAGTCATTAAGTTTGCTTTTACGTAAGTTTTGAAAGGCTGTTCAGCACCTTGTGCCAAGCTTAGACTTCCTTTCCCTCTCTTTTAATGTCTTTTGCTATTATGAGGCATACAATGGCGGAGAGCAGTGCAAGCACTTTGGCTTGGCAGTATTTTGAGGAGGGTGGCACTCATGTTCTTCTCAGGAAAAGGCCCTTGTCCATTAAGACCTCACAAATAATTAACACCATATAGAAATACATCTGGATGTGCACAGACAACCAAAACAAATGCAAAGTAGAAGTAGTTGATGGAGTCAAAACACCCAGTATGGATGCACAGATGTGGTGGAAATGCCCTACATCTGATCCAATAATACAGTTTTGGTTGTTGTTGTTTGTGAGCCATTGAGAGAGAAATTCCAAAATCCCACAAACTCACCATACATCACAATACATCGGATGAATAAATCAGAATAACTTTTACATTTTTAGTCAAATGGAGTAAGAATTTTTTTCTTCCCCATCTCCTCTATTTTCCCCCCTGGAAACATGTAATGTAACATTATTGCTAGACAAGGAATTGTTTATGGTATAAAGTTGCCTTGCTTTAAGACACTAAAAGTACAAACCGTTATCTATGATAAGCCATAGACTTTCTCAGTTTACATTCATTTATTATATTGAGGGACAGATAATAGATTGCCATTGTTTCTGGCACAAAGATCATAAATAAAGCAAACTGTCATTCAGTGGCTGTATTTATTTATTTATTTATTTGTTTATTCTGTTTATTTATTCCTTATTCTTGTTTGCAGACTAAATAGGATTTAATGAGGAAAAATAAGACCAGAACTTCTGTTCTTGTAGCCAGTAAATACCATGGTTATCTCGCAGAATAAAGTCAGGGTTTATGAATGTTTGCATTTGTGGCTGATCACTCATAACATGAATAGTGTGTTTTGACCAGAGTAGCAGCATGTGACTCCAGAGTGCTAGTCGTGACTTTCTGACCCTAAGCAAATCATTTAATCTCTGGATATCTCTTGACAGAGTTTACAGTTCCATCTGTAAATAGGGTATGTTAACATTGTCCTGCTTGCAAGCCTGTCATGCGGCTTTAATTCATCAATATTTGTGAAGCTCTTTGAGCTGCCATATAACTACATGTCATTAATATATCTTATCTAAAAATCTATTTAAGTTCAATCTTAATACAGATGTGTTCTAGATAATTTCATTCTGTTGCTAATAGTCTTCAAAATATCATTCCAAAAAGGGTTCTACTAAAATTGAGTGCATCTTAAAAAGAGAATTTAAATCTCCTTAATGTTTTGACTGCGCTCATAAATGAGGAATGTTGTTCTGCAATAATTCAGACCAGATCTGTGGACACAAAATCACATGCTTTTGTATTAGCCAGAGCACACAATGTGGAATGTACACCAGCTTCATGGGTTTTTGCTGGCCTTATGCAAGCTGCAATACGACAAGTAATATAATCTGGTTTTGAAGACCAACGAAAAAGAAATTGCTTTCTTTACAAATGCATTCTGCTTTAAATCAGTGGGACATTGTACTTGAATAAGACCACAAAGATAGAGCCTTTAGGTAGCAATAATAGGAACTTGTTCCCTCCGTGTGCTTTACCTGAACTATTGTCAGTTCTTCCTTGCTGTCCCCATGTCACTCCCGGGCTTTTTTCCTTGTTACAGGCAGCCCAGATTCTACAAGTAAAAGCTAGACATGAGCCTGGTGGGCTGGGATAAGGGTATGTAGGTTTCATACTAGCCATGATATTGAGGCCCTTATCTATAAAGTCTTCAGTGCCTAAAACTTCTTCAATGCTTCAGCTTTGCAGTGCCTAACACCTATGACATCTGATGAATATTTAAAAAAATGATAAAAATGGAAAATAGTTTAAATTGATAGTTGATTGGACATCATGGAAGCCTGTAAGTTATGTATAGCCAGCAGTATTTGACCTCATAATAAAATAACTTGTAAATATCTATGGGTATATTCATTCCTTTACTTTATAATTTCAAAGATTTGAAGGCAATAACATTTCTGCAGTCAACTTCCTGTCATTGTGGGGATCCATTCAGCTAGAACCACCAGACAAAAGGGCCATCTCATGGTAGTTGAGGAGGATTCTGCGTATGGGAGAAGCTCTCAGACACTGCAGGTCATTCTTTCACTCAGGTTTTTTCCTCCCTTCGTGACTTCATCTTTTTGTGTTTTCTGCTTTCTTTCTTTCCGGTCCTCTGGAATATGCTTGCAGCCACCATTCAGGCAGAACTGCTGTGTTGTTGATATGTGACCAACTATTTCTCTCTCTTAGCAAGTTGAAACTGAGAAAATCCCATGCGGATCTTCATTCAGTGTAAATCTACAAAATCTTAATGAGTGTAATGATAGTGTATTGATTTACACCAAATAAAAATTAGTTTGTCATTGTTGCAGACTACACAACAGCATGCCAGCATCCTATTTACTGGTCTTGCTCACATATGTGTTTGTTAGAATTTTTCCCTTTCCTTTTAGTTCTGCATTTTATGAGTGTCACTCCAGGCCCCTTGTTGTTAGTGATGCGGAGATTTATCTTGGCCTGTTTCCACGGTGACACCTCAAAAAGAGTCATTTCGAGGTGCTGGCCTGTCCTGTGTTATTTCATATGTGTGAAACATCAACATTTTTACTTCTTCGATGTTTCCTCTGAACACAGAGGTACATAAATGGTTGGGAGTCTTTAATAAATAGACATGTGTGGGTGCTGTTTTTATTGGTATGATGCCGAATCTGCAACAAAAGCATCACAGTTATACAAGGCACCTGGGAGCAAGTAATGGAGAAGGAAAAGAACTGCGCAGTATAAAGCCGTCTTTTCTCTCATAAATAGCTGGCTGAAAAATAACTCAGTGAAATATAAAAGTAAGACAGTGCAAGTGTGTGTGCATTTGTGTGTAAGAGAGTTATGGTAGGTCCAGCAGAAAACTGGCTTTGAGACCTAAATGCTAAACTACCTGAAGTGGAGAGGTTATAGTTTATTCCCAGCTCTGCTTGCTGGGTCACAGAGAGCAGCTGGAGCAGAAAATTGTATGCAGGAAAGAGTGAGAGGCTGCGAGGGTGAGGCTGAGGGGGTAGCACTGGCTCCAGCGGCTGCAGAGGAATAACTGCAGGGTAAGCTGCAGCTGAAGTGTGCGCAGGGCAGCCTGGCTGGGGGGATGCATTTGCAGCAGTGTTAGAAGTGAGTTTTGGAGAGGCAGCTAGAGGAAACATCTGCCTACAGACAGCAAGCTGATGGGGGGATCACAGGAATGGGGAGTCTCTTCTTTAGGTGTTTTGTATGCAGACTAGAGATGGAATAAGGGAAGGAGCACACATTTTTAATGTCTGTAATTGGGACGGATCTCAATGTTACATTTGTTATAAGTCAGCAACTCATACTATGGTGTTGGGGCATTTTTTCTACACACAAGTAACAACAAAAGGAAAACTTGCTTCTTCCCATGCTTTCCTGAACTAGCATTTTCTACAACCGCTTTCCACATTGTCATCTGTTCTCTTTGCCGTTAATAGCTTCAAGTACAGCTCACAAACCTCAGTTTTGCAGTGTATACCAAATATAGGTAATATGCATATATTTTCCTTTTTTACTTGGTTAGACGTCTCCGCACATGTAGGGATCAGAATAGCAGAGGTCCTTTAAATGAGAAGGGGAAACGTGAGGTGCGTAGGAGAGGGAGGGCCTAATTTTAAGTGCTAGTCAACTGCAACCACTGATAATCTGGAGCCTGTTCAAACCCATTTAGAGAACCGTTGAATTTTTAAGTGCCTTTTGATTCTCTCTTTCATTTATTTTAACTGATCTGCAGGGATTAGGAGCTTGGTAGGGGAACACCATAATGCTTGCCAAAATGTGTGAATAATTAGAACGCCAACGATGTGTGCCAGATAGGAGGGGAGTATTCACACTTCTGATTAGATTCACTGAAACACTGTTGTAAATCATGGCTGCCAAGGTAACTTAGAGCTGTGTTGAGTTTCTGCTGCCACAGGAGCCAGCTGTGGTGTGGCAGAGATCTGTCTGCCTCCAGCCGTAGGTGGGGACGTTTTGAGCAGATGATTTATTTTGCTGTGAAGCCGGAAGGGCAGAGATGTGAAGTTGTGGTGTCGCACAGGTTGTGCAAACAAGCTTTGGATGCTAACACCTATATGTTTATAGAAAATTAGGTGAGTAGAGGGCAGGCTACTGTTCAAAGTCAGTAGATTCACAAACATTACATGAATCTTCACATTTCCCAGACCTGGGTGTTGACAAATGTCAGCACTGGGTACAATGGCTTGGCTGAAAAAAAAAAAAAGAAAAAAAATAGAGAGAGAATGAGGCTTAGGAATTATTTGGCATCCCTTCTCCTAGGGGAGTTACAAGGAAAAGCAACCTCTTCCTGATGCTCTGCAGCCCTCCTGCGCGCAGCCAGGTGCAGTATTGCCATTGTGGTCCTGCCTCTCTGCTGTCCTGTGTTCATCTGAGGACTGTCTGCAGTGGCTGCTGCTCAGCAGATTGCAATGTTAAGCAGGTATTTTATGGAGAGATTATATTTCTGATGCAGAAGGCAGTTTAACTCCCAGGTATCACCTTTTGCTTAAAAACGAACAAACAACCCCCCCCACCCCCCCAAGCTGGTTCATAATTGTGTGCCTTTCCTTTCATGTGGTCCTATTTCCACGCATTTTGTCCCAAAGGCACCATGCCTCAGTGTCAAAAGGAGAAAATGTGAGTCTCCGTTCTCAGATGAGGGCCTGAGCGAGTGCCAGAACTCACAGGAGCATCCAGTCACACCTACCCGCAGTTCAGCTCGCCCTGTGATGTTAACAAGCGCTGTAGTGGCCAAGGAGAGCAAACACACCTCTGTGTTAACGGATGGAAATTCCATGTGAACGGAAAGCTTGTAGGACAGTAGCTCGCAGCTCACCCCAGCTGTCATAGCGGAGGCAGAATTAACCCTGCCCTTGTTCGCCCTGGGCTGGAAGCACAGTGCAGGCAGCATCGGTGCTGGAAGGGCCCCGACCGCTGGCTCTCGTGTGAGCCTCCAGCCGCGCTGCCCTCACACCCCGCTGCAGGCCGGGGTCACACTGCGGCACATCCCTCCCGGCCCTCCCTTCTCACTCGTCCTTCAGAGCTGACCTGACTCAGAACTGACTTGAAGCTCTACAGCAGCAGAAGCAAAGTCACATTTCCCAGTTCCCGGTTTCTCCACCCCTCTTCCTCCGTCAGGTAAAGGAAAGTGCAAAACAATTGGTAAATAGCATGAGTCAGGGGCTTACATGGAAGTGTTTGCAAGATTTGATTGAAAGGAGGGAAACGTTGTGTGATGTAATTATTTAAATTCTGTAATAATTTTGCCTTCCTTTAATATGAAAGTTTTGTTCCTTTGGCTTTTAAATGGTCATTCTTTATCCACAGTCAGCTTTAGTCATGCCATTTTCCTTTTTCAATATGCCATTTTCCTCTTTTTCCCACCACTTTTCCTTTTTACAAATAGATTGTTTCAAAAACAATCACTTTAAAGAAAACAAATTCAGATCTTTATAAATCGCTCAAAAAGTTTAGAAAGATAACAAGGAAAGAAGTGTTTTTAAAATAAAAATGTTTTTATTCCAGTGTTTGCAGAAGCTAAAGTAGCAGATATGGATAGAGTAGGGTCTCTTCTGCTAGAGTGGCAGCTTTGTAGATCAGTGCACTGTTGTCTGCAGATTGCCCTTGTTTCTCTCCTCTGTGAGACAAAAACCCCCTTTGAAGTGAAACAGCAATGCAGAGTACTAGGGTAAAGGATCATGAAACAGGACATGACAGAGGATGGCTTGTAACCCAAATGGAATGGTGTAAATGAGCAACGCATGAGGAATGTAAAGAGAGGGGAGAGACACATCAAAATCACCTAACCATCTCTGATGTCTTTAGAAATGTAGAGAGACAGAAGAAGTAATACATATGACTCTCTTTAAATCATAAAAACTGTTTTTCACAAGTCAGTGGAAGTATGAAGGAGATTTCTGTAGAAGGCTGTGATCCTTGTAAAGTCCCTGCGAACTGCTCAGTGCAAATTAACATTTGGCAAGGGGAAGAAAAAATACCTTCAGCATTGCTTGGCCTTTTAACTACATAGACAACGTATTCGCACAGTGCAAGCGTTACTCTGTAAAAGGTCACAATCAATATTTGGCCTCTTTGGTGTGATGTCCTCTCTTCTTTGTGTCTTATGTACCCAGTTTTACCTGTCAAAACCAGTTTAACAAATTTCAGTTAATCTTGCTGGTGGAAGTCAAGGGAGTCTTCTGCTTCCCTTTGTCATCCCTACCCTTCCACTCCGGCTGCAGATGCTCAGAGTGCAGGGTTATTTTTTTTGTGACATTGCACAAATAGCTTGAACTGGCACAGAGAAATATTTGGAGCAGTTCAAGCTTTGTATCCAGACATCTGACTTGTGATGGCAATAAATTGGTGAGAGGTTTTCCTGTTCAGCTTCCTGCCTTGATGTTGTCCATCAAAAGAAGCTATTCCCAGTAGAAGTCTCTTGAAATGTATTTCTTTCCTTTGCACATCTAACAGACTGAGTGTTAACAGAGCGGTGGGGATAAGAAGCAGCTCTCCCTGCGAAGGGGTTACTGGTAGCTGCCTTGGGTGGGCGCCCTTTTCCATTACTCATTGGCAGAGGATACTGGGCTAGATGGATCCTTGGTCCCACATCCAGCAGCACTGCATGATATCTTCCTTGTTTTCTGGGCTGATCCACCTGAAAGGGAGGCAGGGAATTGTGAGGTACTCAAGTCCTCTTATTTCTTGGAAAAAAATGGAAAGATGGTGCTCCAAAGTATATTTTTAATTGAACTAATGTATATATTGCAAGAGTATGCCTTACATATTTCAAAAGATGTACAGGTATAAACCTTTTCTGCCAGCAGAATAAATTAGGAGTGATTTTCCTGCAGTGGCACTGGTGTAAGTTAATCCTAAATGAAGAAGGACTCTGCCTCAAGTGTGTGGCTTTTTTAATGAGAGGCAAGAGGGTGAAAGTGCTATCTCAGTCCCTGTTGCCAACTGGATTTTACCAGTGCCATACTTTAAAACCCCATCCCAGCTCAGCCTCTGAGATCCTGTTTTAAACAGAAAAAGGTACGTGCTGGCCTGTCCACTCAAATTGGCAGCAGCGTGCGAGTTGCTAAGGATGATAGAGCCTGGGGCTTTGCTGGTGGGGAATATTTTCCACATCCCATCTGCATCCCTCTAGAACTTGACCATTAGTCAGGCTACTTCTAAATGATGCATCTCTTTTAGAGATTTCTACTGATAACAAATGAAAGAGCATTTTTTTTCCTTACCTCATTATGCAGGCAGCTGTGTGACAGCGTTCTGACAAACTGTGTTATCTCAGGCTTCCAGCTGCAAGCTGTTCTCATCAATACTGCTGCGAACTGTTTCCTACTAACCCTTTCGCCTTTATGCCCAGTTTTATCAGAATTTAATTTTAATGTGAGGACAGTCAAATATAATGCCAGATGTGGGGAGCAGATAGGTTCCTTTGTATAAGGACATAGCAGGGGAGGCCTTCTAAAGACCCAGCCACACGGAGTGCAGAAGGACTGTGCTGGAATCATTATGTTTGATTCCCGTTGATTTTTTTTTTTAATATGGTTATTATTATTATTATAAAGTTGCCATTTCAACCTCTCCTCACACTTGCCTCGGCACCAAACTGGAAAGAGAAATTAAACAACAAAAGACCTTTAATTTAAAAGAAAAGAAAAAAGGAGATATGCGTTCCTTGGTTTGAGTTCACAGTGGTGGAAGTGTGCTCAGTCTGCTTTCCCGCTGCCTCCTTTCAGCTGTTCCAGTGTACCAAACAGAACTGCAAAACAGCTGCAGGAAAATCTTGTTTGGCATCTACTGAAATTAGTATTGCTGAAAAACGTGACCTCGTTCCCTCAGGTAGAGCACCCCCACCTCAGTTAGGGAATGTACAAGTAAATCTGTGTATGCTCAGGATACCGAGGGATGGAATACATTTCCCTGTAGCGGTGGGTTGTTTTTGCTTAGTTTACAGCACAAACAGAGCTGTATTTTGACAGATAGGCTGAATATTGTTGAAGAAACAGTTCCAGTTTTGCTCAGTTGCAAGTGAAAAGAGATAAGGCAAAAGCAAGCTGCCCTTTGAAATTTTTATTCCAATAAGCAATGAAAAAAAAAAAACCACAAAACAAACAAACAAACACAGTTTGAGTAAGGAATTCCCCTTTATCCTCGTATTTTGGTCATCGTTGTCAACATCATAAATAACAGCTTCATACTGAGGCCTTCAAGCTTGTTTTACATTAACTGTTATCTGCAGGAATTCCTTTGGCAAGGCTGATTTAGGTACGTCAGTCTCCCCTTGACCCCAAGTGATAGCATAAAACAGCCTAACACAGCTTGTGTACACGTTTTGGTTTGGGTTGATACTTCCCAATAGGTTATTCTACAATTAGTGCTAACCTTACTAAATGAGTGGCTTGTAGGATCACGTTTGACTTTCTGTGACCCTGTAGCTTTTAAAATGATTTTAACTAATTTGTGATATTGAGCAACTATTCGTTGCACTTTAACAAATGAAGTTATAATCCCAAAAGAATTAGTTTTGTGCTCTTGAGTGGTGCAGTAATTTATTAGTCCAAGAATTCTAGTAATTTAGTTCTCTATTGTAAGTAGTTCAAGCCTAATTAATAGGATAGTTTTCTTGTAGGAGTAATGTCATGCATACCTATATATAGAAAAGCTATCATATTAATTAGGTTTATATTATTTTAAAATAGACACATAGATACATACACATCCGCATTGATTTAGGTGCTTTATGTAGGCCCCATTGCCCCAAATTACTGCTTTGCTTTTACTGTTTTACCTTCTTACAAACATGTGCACACATTCTTGTAACCAAGACAAAGAAAATTCAGTTGTGTCTAACAAGGAGAGTGGAAAAAGATGTAAGTTTATTGAATAAGGGGGAAAAATCACATTAACCCCATAAAATACACGAGATACACACTTGGAGACCTTCTTTAAAGCTATTGTGGAAAATATCTGTTCTTGTCAAAAGCTGTCCTGCATTGCTAGTGAAAAGGTATTAGGTGCAGGTGTCAAACATGCCTAATGAGGCATGAGGAGTCGACAGCAAAATAACAGAGATTATAGGTACAGAGGATTGTGAATGAAGTGTGAATAGCAGCCAGGATGTATGACTGACACAGAAAAGAGGAGAAGACAGGCAAGAAGAAAGAAGATCCATCACTCACATAAGGAGAATGGACATTTTGAATCACTTGATTGATATCTTCCCATCCAGTAATCCTACAACTTCTAAGATCTACATTTAAAAATAACCTAAATTGTTCCTCCAAGAAATCATGAGTTTATTATAGGTCTTCAGGGTATTTTGCCTAACTCTGAGTACAGGAGAAACACAATAAACGGCTCTGTGTGTGTGTCTGTGTGTGCATTAGCACACAGAAAGTTAGGGCAATCCAATCTGTGGAGAACTGGATGGCCTGGTTGTGAAGTTAAAAAAGGTTAGAGTAGCAGTATTTAAGACCCAAACTCTCATTCCATTCATCATCTAGAAATAATTTATTGTTAAATTCTAAGTAACAGCATCTCTGTTTCATCTGGAGGCAAATATGAAAGCCAATTTTTCAAGTATTGTTTTGGGGAAAGTTGGTTTTCCTGACTTTTTTTTATTGCCCAGCCCTCCTCTCCATCTGTTGCTTTCTTCTGTCAGATGGAGTCAAAAAGTCTCTTTATGTCTAAACCATAAATCTAAAATGCTTAAGATGTGAGTAATTTCATAGATGAAATTCCAAATGTTATTGGTGTTATGAAAATGTCTGGACAGCTAATGTCAGAGTTAAAACCTTATCCCTGATGTATTTCCATCTGAACATAAAACTCCATGATAATAAGCTGTTGTGCTTTTCTTTGGTCTCCATCTAAATGAAATAGCAGTGTAATATTTAAACTTTTTGTCAGGGAGGCAGAATACCTTGCCTTTTGGCTAAGAAAAATAATTATCCTGCTCAGATAATTCATGCTATTGGCACATTTAGAAACAGCCTGGGGGCTCAGTCTTGCTCCGTTTGAACTCGGTGGGAGTTTGGGGGTTGACTTGAATGGGAGGAGGTCCTCAGTCTCTAGGTGGCTATTGCACCATCCAGGTCTTTTTGGTCTTCACGGCCAAAGGGAGAGCCTTAGTTACAAGGGCCGTTGTGTTTTCTTTGCTGGGTAAAACGAACAGGACCTGAACCTTAATGGACTGACACGGGATGGGAAAGGGAGGGAAACCCAATCTGCCCTTACCTTCTCAGTACAGAAGGATTGATCAGACCACTGCTCAGCTCAGGTGGCTTCTGGCTTGCTTTACCAGCCTGCTGGGAGGGGGATGCCCCAGGATTTTCTCAGAGGGCAGCTGGAGGCAGCCAGGCCCCGCTCCCGTGGCCATGCCTGGGGAGTGCACCCTGCATTTGCCTCTGGCCAGCAGGAATTGCCCGACCCAACGTGGCAGCAGGTGGCTTTTTTTTTTTGCCTTTTCCCTCCAGGTTTTCAATACATGAATAAGGAAAGTTATTTAAAAACAACAACAACAACAGTACCAGCACCCCCCAACCCACACCTACGGGGAATTGTTTCCCCTCAGGACAGATAGATATATAAATGAAGTAATAGGTAGACCGCCTCTGTTTTGGGGGTGGGGGGAGTGTTGACTGCTGTTTGCTTATACCCCAGCGGTGTTAACAAGCGGTAGATTGTTAGTGACAATCACACACTCTCTGGCACTTAAAGCAGAAGGCTTGATTTAATCGCAGAGCTGTCATTTATTATTCTGTTGTGCTATTCCACAGGGGGAAACGACTGATCAAGCGCCTGCTCCCAGGAGCAGAGGGCTCTTTTTTTTTTTTCTTCCTTTTTTTTTTTTTTTTTTTGTTATGTCTAAATCCTCAATACAAATTGCAGTATTTCTGGACTCCCAGCGGGACCCATTAGTGCCTGTGGGGCATTAAAGATCATTAATAGTGCTGTCAGATGGGGAGAGAGAGAGAGAGAGACAGAGAGACAGAGGAAGCCAGCAAGCCAGCCAGTTGCTTAGCTTTCTCAGAAATCGGAAATTAATACATCTGCTTCATTAATACTGGCCTGTGTTTGATGTTTGTTAGCTGGCAACTTTAATGATGTAGGTTAGCACCAGTCGGGCGCTTGCATGAATTGGATTCTTTCAATTACCTAAAGTTCCTTTTCCCCATCCTCCACCCCCCTCTTTCTCTGCCCAAAAAGTCAGCCCTTAATTAGCAACTCTAAAAGAAGAGGAAGAAGCAGGAAAAAAGGCTGGGGTTTTTCCTTCCCCTCCCCAAGTGTGACAGCCACATTTTGCAACCTTGCCTGTATCCCATTAACTGTAGCTCTCTTCCAAGCATTTAACTGTATGGTAATCGAGAAGAAATGTTTTAATCACTGTGAACAACATGTTAATCAGTGCTGTGACTGAACACTAGGTATTAATTGGGTTAGGGTAAAGTGCTAATGTTTGCATCCAAGAATGCTGCTATCGTGTGCGAGGAAGACACAGATTCAGTGCTTTTGGCAGCTTTTAGACCCGGGGCAGCTGTGACTGGCAGGGTGTCAGGAAGTAAGGACTGGGTTCAGTAAGTCCTTGCTCCAACCGGAGCATGGATATAACTACCCTGTGTGCCCAGCCTTCATCTCCCCTTCCCTCAACCAGCTGTTGTGTCCAGCAGTTTATCCAAGACTTCTCTTCTGGCAGGCTCAGTATCTCCCCCTGGCTTTGCCTGGACAGGTCCTAGCACAGAGAAGAAAGCTCTGCTCACATGGTGTGAGGATCTTGCCACGAAGATACAAGAGCAGTCTTCCCTAGCTGTGCTCCATGCATTAATCTTACCTCCCTGATCCCTTTGCAGCAGGCACCATCCATTGCTCAAGGCATTGCAGAATGGGGCTGGTGGGCTGCACCTGGCCTGCAAAATGTTGCTCACCTAACCCGTGGCATTGGCTTCTTCCAGAAAGTGTTGGTAGGAGACCCAGTCTGTCATTGCATCAGAAGAGGGGAAGCTGCATTGCCTGTTAGTAGCTGCCAGGGTGCTGCTGCTGCTTTCTGAAGAGCTGTCCAGGAGAAGGGCAGAAGGCACTGCCTGGGGATTTGTGGAAGACCACAAGAGATAGTCATCTTGCTGCTGTGCTGCTTCTACCTGACACAGAATCACAGATTCATAGAATGGCTTGGGTTGGAACAGACCTTGAAGATCATCTAACTCCAACCCCCTTGACATAGCCACCCACTAGATCAGGTTGCTCAGGGCCCCATCCAGCCTGGCCTTGAACACCTCCAGGGACAGAACATCTACAACCTCTTTTGGCAACCTGTTCCAGTGCCTCACAACCCTTACAGTGAAGAATTTCCTCCTAATGTCTGATCTAAATCTATCCTCTTTTACTTTAAGACCATTTGCCCTTATCCTATCATCTGGATTATGCTTCATGAATGTCGCTCTCTTCTGCCTTATCCCCATTCCTGGAGGATGATAGCTGGTAACAGCACTCTTCCAGGCCCAGGAAGCAAACTAGTCTTGACATTCAAGGAATTTCCGTTGAAAGCTTTTGCAAAGCAAGGCAGGTGGTCTTGTGGTGGCAAGCCATCACACAAGCAGCATGGTCAGCAGGCTGAAGGTGGGTCTGGTACCATGGCAGTCGAGAGGCCACACTTAAAAATACGAGTGGATTTCAAACTCAAGATAGAACGTCTCTGGGTGGGTTATGTTTTCTTTGTTCCCCTTGGTGTAGCTTTGAAGTATAGATGCAGAGGCTCAGTAAGAAAAAAAAAATACTTGTTTTCCATGAAGTGTCCACTAATAGCAGAAATCATTTGGTTAAATGATCCAGCAGTAGCTATTTTTACCAGTGACTGATCTGTACTGTTTAAAACAAAACAAAACAAAAACAAACAAACAAAAAAAACACCTCTCTTGTTGCTCAATTAACAACAAAATACTTGCAGCAGGTATTCTGGGAGGCACGGCACATATAAAAAGAAATGACACATTGCTTTCGTTTTGGCAATTGCCTTCGCTTTAGGACTTAAACTAGACTGGAGGAAATTAACAAAAATCAAGTGAAGAGTTGTATTTTTCTCATGTCCACAAGACTGTGCCTTTCCTTGCTGCAGATGGTCCAGGCAAGTCTTTAAGAACAAAACTCAGATGATCAGATTAGAAGCCAGTTTCTAGCAGGGATTGTTAGGTGACAACACTAGTCAAAGCTTCAAAACCTTTTTAAGGTTTAGCTTCATTTGCATTGTGTCACTTTGTGTAAGTGCAGTGCATCTTCAAAGACCCTTGAGAAAACATGGAAGGAGATTCATAGCCTTGGTGGGACTCCCAGCTCTGCCCCGCTGCCCTGTGTGATGCAGACAAAGCAAGGCTAGAGACTTGGAAGGATTTTGGTGCCAAGTCCCGTAGGAATGAAGTGGAGTTAAAGGGGAAAACTCCCACAAGGATGAAGCTCTGTGTTTACAGTTTCTAAAATGAAGAGCTTCTCTGTGTCTCTTGTCTCAGCCTTTCACGCTCTGAGGGTGTCCCTGTGTGACACAGTGTGTCCTGGTGAGAAGCGTGGTGTAGTGGTGGTGGCGTGCTGCTCTGCACGCGCTTCGCATGTCTTTGAACATCAGCACATGGTGGGGTGCTGTTGTGCCCTCTGGTCTGTAGCCTGTCTCACAGGGAGTGCTGGGACAGAAGCAATGCTGCTGGTTTTTTTTCTGCAGTGAGGGACCTGCCCCTGGCTTGCACTGGTGTAACTGGAAGCAGACCCATTTAATTGCAGGTGTTACCCAGTTTAGAGCTCATCGTCATCTCCTCTAATGTGCACAGTGTTACCTTGTGATGCTAAAATTGCTGTGAAGGCTCGTATTGCTTCATCACATCTCAGCTTTGCATGTTGTATCAGGAGTTTTCTCTTACAGGTGCCACAGTTTCTCTTGTATCAGCAGGTTCGGTATTATGCGAACAATCTCCTTGCTCTAGTGATTTCAAACGAAAAGGCACAAGTTCAACTTCCATATTGTATTGCTGAAATACAATTGTGTCAGATTTTGGTTATTCCAGTCTTTTTGTCCAGTCAAGAAGGACTAAGACAGTGGTTTCAAGTATGGCAATTTTTGGTTTAGGCACTTAATTTGGGGTGTTGAAAAATCCCTGGTATAAAGGACTTTGTGCTGGATCAGATATTGTCACCCTTATTTTACAGTGGGTCGCACATCACCTTTCCTCCAACAGTCAAGACAGTAACTTAGGCATTTCTTGCCAATTTGTTTGTAACCATTTCAAATCAAATATGCATTTCTAGAAGATGTGGCAGAGTGGACATCCTATACGATAAACCTGTGGTAACGAAGATGAAACCATGGCCTGATCCTCTCAGCATTTAAAAGTGTTCTTTGTGGCAAGTTGA
>NC_088997.1:10067813-10097813 GCF_963932015.1 Anas acuta
GTAATGTTAAAATTCATTTATCATTTTCATCAGGTTTAAAATCATCAGGGGTGTTTTAAAGAATTACCAGCAATGGGAAAGTGCAGAGAGTCACACCACACTAGTCAGTGGAAGCAGTGTGTGTTTTGTTAGGAAGGTGGAATCGGCACCTCTCAGTTGGACGTATTTTCTCTCTGAAATGCTGGCAAAATACTTGACTTGCCAGTTCCCTTGTTTTCTTTGTAGTTCACAGCACCGTCGTAATGTGAAATGTGATGACAACAGAGCTCAGCAAAGAGAGCTGGATGGGCCAGAGCAAATGTAGCTGAACTGCTCTCTCTGTTTTTCCTAAGACCTTGGAAATTTCTAAATGTTAGTTTTGGGTCCTACATTTGAACAGACTTCCTACGTCTATATTTTTCCCCTTTTAGTTTTGTCTGCTTAATTCGCAATCACATTAAAATACTTTCCCACTCTGGACATGAATGGCATGAGGTTGATGGGTTTTGCTTAGCTATAGAGCCATGTTGGCAAAGGACCCCAGGCTACATACAATAGTTGCTATTCATAAAGGCATTGCGCGGGGAGAAGTGGGAGTGCGTGCTGATGTCAAGCAGGGCAAAGACTAAGAAGTTATTTCGCTCATTAGGTTTTGCTTGTGGAGAAGTTCAGTGGATGAAAATTGCTCTGTTGTAGAAGTCCAAGAGAAGGCCACAAGATGGGTTGAAGTTTAAGTAATGGGGTCCAACGTGCATTTAGGGGATTTTCACAAGGAAAAAAAACGAAAAGTCTAAAGAAGAAGGTGCCAGTTATAAATGCCACTTTTCAGAACAAAGCAGCTGCCTGCTGCCATCCCAAAGGTGCCATGACTGGCAGACTTTTGCTTTGCAATAACGCTAACAATAATGCATTCAGGGAGTGAAAAGAAGGTGTTTTAGGATTCCTTTAAGCTCAAAAGGGTTTCCACTAGACCATGGTTGTACTAATTTGCTGCAGAACTGTTTTGAGACATATTGACAAACCATTGAGTTACGGAAGTACAAGCCAGCTTTCAGGTAAACATTTATGGCTATCTATTGGTGCTGTACTTTACATCTGACCCCAAATTGTGAAGCTGCAGCTGACACAGGCGGTTCTTAGAACGAGCATTACAAACTATTTTTTTCTTATTTACTTATTTTTTTCTGTCTTGTGCTGCATTATAAAGAGAATTACACTGAGCTCAGAGACAGCAAGACATTTGGATGTCCAGAGCAGGTCTCTGCATATCTCACCAGCTTGTTCCAGTCATCCCCTCCTCCTGTGTGCATTGCGTTTACAGGGTGGGCACTGGCCTGCTTGTTCCCTGTTGGTAACCTCCTTGACCCACTCTAGTTGCAGCCCTACTGAAGATTGTTTTCCAAGCAATTGTCAGACAAAAAAAACAAAACAAAACAAAAAACAAACAAACAAACAAAAAACATCAATCTACTTAAGAAGATATATATATATATTTTTTTTTTTAATCACAAATTACATTTCTCAATTGCTTTAAAGATCCTGCTGCTTAGTCTGGTTACCTAAAATCATTCCTAAAGCATTCCTCACCCAGCAGTATAACAAGGCAAGAGATGCAAGAGGCATTTGCTCCATCTGAGTGCAGTGCCTGACAAAGTGAAACATGAAGGAGCATGATCCAAACTACCAGTGTGAATTCGTATGAAGCTTCCAGTGCACATTTGGCAACAGAGAGCTTTACTCTTTTTCACCTCACTTAGCAAGGTTGCTCCAGGTACTGTAATGCCTCCTGATGGCCTCATCCATCCAGTGATTTCTATGGGTTCTCCCTTCTTCCCCTGCCAGACTCTTGTTCGTGTGCCCATGTCAGCTCATGTGCTGGGATGAATTACTGGGATGTGTGCTCTGCTTCGTGATTTGTGACATGCCTTGACTGACACCAGTGCCAGATGGTTTTCAGGGACAATCCTTGAGCAGATCCAAGAGTGTGTGACCAGCATACAGAGCTGTTTTTGAACAGCACTGTACATATTGGCAGAGAGAAAAGCTCACTTGGAGCTTATGGAGCGTATTGGCAGGGGCATTGGAGCTCATCAAGCTCCTTGCTGTCCAACATGCCGGCCAGGAAATGGAGGCTGGCTCACATCTGTGGGACTGCTGTAGGGAAGGACAGAAGGACGTGCCAGCAGGGTCCTGCTGACAGAAGATTAGTGGTCTGGCTTGGCTAACGAGGTGCTGTGGGGTGAACCTCAGCAAGCTGGGATATTTTCTATGAATTATATGGTTCTTAGGTGAAATTTCAGAGAGTGTGCAGCACGAGACAGAGCGCAGCTCTTTCTACCCACTGGAAGCAAGCAGTGCCCCAGCCCCAGCAGGTCAGCACAGGGCCCCGAAGGCTGGGAAAGCCCCATGGCCTCTCCAGATGCTCTTTGTTCGTCCTTGTGGTACAGAGCCTGCAAACCAGGATGGCTGCACCATCCAGGCTGTCTCCTCACCTGGCTCCATCCCCCTCTCTTGGTGGCCAGGCAAAAAGTAGGAATGACTGTGGCAGGTCTGCATTGCTCTGAGGTTTTTCCTTAGGCTAGAAGTGCTTTGTTCAGGACTAATTGCACATTATTTTTGGTTTGTGAGTGCACAGCATGTGGGACCAAGTCTTGGTATCCCTCTGTTGTCTTCACTTGGTTCACCTCAAAAACGATGGGACTTGTGCTTGGGTAAAACCTGAGCAGGAGCTTTAGGAAAGGAGGCTACCACCTGCTTTCCCCCAGAGCAGAGCCTCCCACAAATATCGCTTTCTCCTCCTCCTTTATCGTTTTTGTCATTCTGGTCTGCCTGGCAATGATATTTTATGTCTGGCATTACTTTAATAATAAAAATAAAAAAGGGGAAAAGATTTCTTGATAGCTGTGTATATATTTGATACAATCTTCTTTTACTGAGAGTAAGGCCATTGGAGGAATGGGTTATCTCAGGGCTGCAAGCCGCCATTCTATTAGTCTGTTTGAAGTTATCTCAAAAGTCTGTTTGAAATATAACCTCCTTTCCCCCCTCCCTCTCCATTCTGCTTCCCCTTAAATATATGTTCAGGCCCAGATCAAAACAAGACTGTACTGCAATATAAAAACATTGTTTAAAAGGTCTTTACTTGGAGGTTTTATTTTTAGCCTGTTTTGGTAAATGTGGCTGGTCCTGCTTGATTCTAACCTTTATGCAAATTTAACTATAATTCAGCACAATATTTATAAGATTCAGAGTTAATTAAATCCCAGTGGAGATCAGACCCTTCATGACCTCATTACAGTTATACACAACCGCCTAATTTCCCAGAACAACCGCCGAGTGGAGGGTGCGCTAATTTAGGGAATGTATGGACATATGTACTGTCTAGATGTCTGTCTGTTACAGCTGAAATGGCAAGATTACTGCTCCTCACTTTAACGAACTCTTATTGAAAATCACATTAGCTTTTATTAATAGACTCTTTTTTTTGTTCTACTGGATCTTTAATCGATAGAAATAAAATTAAAGAGACATTAATTATCAAGCCTTGAGTTCCTGAGCTGGAAGGCATTTTAGAAATGCAAAGTATTATTATTGCTATTAATTTTATTAGATGGGCCTCATTTTTTCCCTTATATAATGAAGAATTTAGGTGGATTTCACCTGTGTGCAAAGGGGCTAGCTCAAGGCCCCTTTCATCATTTAAGTCTTATTTGGGAGGTTTCAGAGTAAGGATTAAATGATTCATGGGAGCAAGGATGGGAAGTTACCATCTGTGAGCAGCTGAAGATTAAATCATTCTTTGTGTCCTTCAGTACAAACGATCTGGTAAAGACATATGTACCTGCAAATGTGGTTTAGGTTTTTTGTTTGTTTGTTTCATTTTCAGTCTGAATACTTCTCTTGATCTTGTATCTTTCATCTTCCATGTTTTTGCCTGTTATTCCCATGTACACATGAAGGGTGGGAGCAGTGGTATTTCTCAACAGAGTATTTATGGGAAAACTCCATTCAAGGGAGTGGGAAGGAAGAATTGTGTTTGAACATACTGTAGTCCAAAATTGACTGAGAAAAACATGATTTGACTGTAAATACATTTCAGTCTATTCGGATTCATTTCATTAGGGCCAAAGCTTCACTATTTTTTTCCTATGAAAGTAACACTTCTTTAGTACAAATATAAAATGACAATGTTTGGAATCCTGCCATATACATGAAAGAGGACTTGTTTTTGTTTTTATTTTTGGTGAGGGTGTTTTTGGGGCAAAAAGAGTTATCAGGAGCAAGTGCTCCTGTTTTTCCATTTGAAACTTTTTCTAAACAAAACTGTTTTTTGATCTACAAAAGTACTATATTTTCATAATCATATGCAGAACCTGATATTTTGTTTTGATACAAAACACTAATTTTTGCTGGTTAGTTGTTTGAGTTTTCTTTCGACTTCTACTCATGAAGAAGATGAGAGATAGGAACACAAGTTTCTGCTTTCTAATATTCTGCATTTCCAGCAGGTACGTATTTTCACCAATCTTGCCCACAACATATACAAACTCCCCTCTAGCAATCCCACTTGCCATGAGAAGTCAGCAGCCTGCAGTGTTTGAATCTGATCTGCTTTGCGCTGATCCATTACACATTTTGATCAATAGGTGCAAGGGCACATGTGCAAAGTTCCTACAGAGTTTGCAAAATAGAGCATGTAGTTGAGTTGGCAAAACAATAACATCATTCTCTTGTGTAACATTACAGATAAGAAAATAAAGTTGCCATAATCTCCATTTGCATTGGAGAAGAATATGCAGCATTCATAATCCCTGCTTTCTTAATGCTAGGTACGAGTATGCTCAAGTCAGATAAAAGGGGATGTGCAATGAACATGTTTTTGATGATCAGGAGTGACATAGGCAAAGATACAGCAAAGAGAGTGACAGGGACTTTACGGAGAAGTGAATGATGGGACCTCTGATCTCCATGCCCACAACTTTGTGTGATAGAAAAGGCAGCTGCAATCTGTTTCATTTAATGTTAGCTAAGCAGAGCCCTCAGGCTATTTGTAAGCTGCCAGGGAGCTTTGTATTGCACAAAGTTTGGGCACCTAGCTGAATTTTGTGGCTGTAGCTCTGCGGCAGGATTTGACAGCTTAAAGGATAGAAAAGGGTGGGAAGTTTTTAAATAGCTTTCTGCCAAATTAAAACTAGCACCCATATGCAGGTCAAAACTGCTCAGTGAATGGGGGTTTCAAGCTGTGGCATCTTTGTTCCCTTCTTCCAGGAACAAATAAAAAAAATGATTCTGTGCCAGGGATGCAAAATGCCAGGGAAAGACTAGGAGATGAGGAAAATTATCTACACTAGTAGACACACACAAAAACAAAAACCCCAGCAGGCCAGGGAGGACAAAGTATCTTTGACATAGAAACACCCTTCAAGAGCTTTCTGAGGGCCTGTGGGGATTTTGTGGGGGTTTTTGGTTTGCTTTACAGTGCCTTCAGAGTTGCTCTAGTTCATTAATTTTTAACAATTTATCAGTATGGGAAGATAAATCCCCTGCAGTCCCTTTTAATATATTTTCTTCTTCTTTTCAAGTAAATGATTGATGAGTATCAATAGGATTGTTCAATACAGAGTGGTTGCTAATGTAGGGACCCTGTTGCCGGAGGGTTCCTACCATAGTTTATAACCCCGCACAGATTGTCTGGATAAGATCTTAAGTAGCCAAAGCTGTAAAAGTTTATGTATATGTGTGGGTGGGGGAATAGAGAGAGCTCACGAGTAAGCAAGGCACGTTTCCATTAATCATGTTGCTTTCCTTCTGACTGCTGGATTGGGCAATACACTCTTAGCTGTGCCAGCTGGGTGGGGAAGAGTTTTTCTATGTTAATATTTACCTCTGGAAAACAGGGCCCAAAGCTTCACTGTTGTGTGGAAGGAGCCTCATTGAGGAGAAAGTGTGGTCTGGTGTTGGAGCACAGTGTAGGGGTTTGGCAGAGCTGAGTCCTGTTTGCTTCCCTGCTGTGGATTTGCTTAGTGACATCCAAGTCTGCAGTCTGGTCACCTACATGGATTCCTGATGTCCAGCCTGACAGAGCGAGCTGTTGCTGCCCCAGCTCAGCTGTGGGCTCCTGCCCCAGCGGATGGGGCTCTTGGCCACCAGAGCAGTGGACTTCACACCTCCTTTCACTTCAGATACCATCATTGTTATTGAATTAGCATACTTCCTTGGAGCTCCAGGGACAGACAAGAACCCCCTTTGGCAGGTGCTGTACAGTCACAAAACAAAGATAGTCCCTGCCATGATCTCACAATTTCAGAAGATAGGAAACAGATGGATGCACAGACACAGGAGTACACAGGGAAGCAACGGAGACAGCTCTGGCCAGCACGCTGGTGGGCGGTCTCGACACACCAACCACCAAACTGCTGTCAAGTGTTTTTCAGTTGCATTTAATATCTTGGATCTTAAAGGAAGATGAGCTGTAGGGTTGCATGGCAGTCTGAAAGGTACTGGCACCATTGCAGGGGAGCACGAAAGGAGGAGGAGGAGGAGTGCAAGTCCCATGCACACCTTGCAAGACCTGTCGCATCACCATAGGGGTAGGGAGTACAGCCTGTGTGATGCCACAAGGCACAGCACCTCAGGTCCTCTCTAGCCTTCAGAAGCAAAGTTGGGGTAAGATGGGCTTTGGTCGTCCTCCCGGATGGGCGGTGTTATGCAGATGCCAGGAGGGAGTCTTACAGTGCAGATTTGAAACACGTGAGGTAAAGCAAATGTAGAGTAAAAAAAAAGGTATTGTCTGATGTTTCTTTACGTTTGGAATTTTCCAGTAGTTATGTTTTTAAGTTGCTTTTAAGGAGAGATCTGTGATGGGTTTTAAAAATAGGTAATGGGAAAAAAAAAAAAAAAGCTCCCCAGGAAAACAGAAGTGAGTCTTGCATTTCAAAATCCACATTGAATTCTTACAGCAACCTATATTTTTAGTAAATTGGAGAAGTTTCTGTAGTAGTAAGATAACTCCTATAGCAACTGTGTATTCTGTGTGAATTTTTGACAAAGAACTTTATAATTTATTTTCCCCACTAATATAACTGAGTAAATCCATATCCGTAATACTATTCGGCACTTCTGGATTGTAGTGTTTAAAATTTTTGGAGCCGTATATTGCCTGATTCCTTCCTACTTAATTCCTCTCTGAGTTTTCCAGCATTTTTATTCCTCTTCCCTGGCGGGGGTACTGAAACCCCATCCCATTTTCACTTGCTCAAGGTCACCAGGCGAAACCACGGCTTTCTGGTTTCTCTGATCTGTTCTCAGACCTCTACACCAGGCTACCTCATGCTGCACAGAGGTGGGGAGTGATCTCATATGGGTAAGGGACAGAAGCAAAAACAGCTTTATAGGTGGCAAAGGAAACATTACAAAAATCCATTTGTGGGCACATATTCTCTCCAAAGAGATGAGGCAATTAAAGGAGGAAAAACGACAACAAAGGAGAAGCAGAGTCTACTAACATTTGCTCAGTGTGAATCTCAGATTTCTCTGTGGGAGTTATTTAAATTTACACCGGTGAAACAGGCAGCAAAAGTGGCTTTCCACAGCCCGATGCCCCACATCTCCTCCTGCCGTAAATTAACCTGCTTTCCCAATGACTTCACTGTACTAACTCCCTGGAGCAATTGCTGAGATGACAGAACTAAGCACTGGTGTCTGGTCCTGGTTCCCCAGACCTGGCTCTGGGCAGGGTTTTAGGGGTGATTAATTCCTCGGTTCGCACTTGGAGCTTTGCATGAGCAGAGCTGTTTGCTCATGTGAGATGAACTGCAGAATCGGGACCCAGCAGTTTGCCTGGCAGGGAAGGGCAAGGCTGCTCTGCTGTTGGGAGATTCTTCTTTGAGAGGTATAAATTACAAAACTGTTCATTTTGTTTAAAGAGAGATTACAATCTCTGGAAGAAATACTGCACTGGAAGCAACATCACACACAGTGCTCGGAAACATTCAGTGTATTGGACCTAATTGAAAAGAAAAAAAACCTCCCAAACAATGCACCAGCCATTAAATAAAAGTATTTTCTTAGCCTGGAGCAGCAGAATTCCTTGGAAAAAAAAAGTAAGTCTTGCAGAGATAAACACCTGGCTTAGTCCAACCATCCTGATACTTGTTACACGGCCGCTATTGATCTCTCGGCCATGCCACTTCCAGGGTGGGCAGTGCTGTATGGCCGGGCAGTGCTGTATGGCCAGGCGGCTGTGTGGGTTTGGGGACCAAGAGGGGTCTCGGTGCCCGGAGCCGCAGCTGCAGCACGGAGGCACTCGGTGCCGCCGCTCGCCGGGGCCGCTGGCGTTCAGCCTGCTTCCAGCCTGATGAGGAGTTGGTGATACACAGAGCCCAAACATGTATCAGTGCGGGGAAATGTTATAGGTTTATGAGGAGAGTGATTAAAAATGTATCAAAGAGGCTTGTAAAGCTTATGGTTCAAGTTAACTGTATGAAGTAAACAGCCTTTAAGTGTCTCTTGGGACTGTGACAGATAGTCTGTGGGTGTTACTGCAACATGGTACTAGTGATTGTTCTGGCCATCCCAAACTAATCACCATCTGTGTGTATGAGCCTCTTGGGAGCTCCTGGTTGTTGGACAATCATGGTTGTTAGCATTTTTAATCAGTTTCTGCGCAGCACAGATAGAAACCGTATGCTCCAGCCTTTATTTTCCCTACTCGTGGAGAATTACTTATTGCGGCACTAAAAAGTGGATGTGGGAGTTCCTGCTAATTTTAGAGGGTCGCGTTCAGCTCGTGCACCCCATCACGGTGACATTTCCCTCGGTTTTCCCTGCGCCCCCTCGGGAGCGCCGCGCTAAGGCTTGGGCTCGGGTTTTGCTGGGGGCAAGGTGGGCAAGGCGCGAGCCCCCGCGCTGCCTGGCAGGGCTCCCCCCTCGCGGCCCTGCCTCCCGCCTGGCTCAAAGGCACTGACACAAATGCATAACATTCTGGATCGCGGCTGGGGAGATGGAGTTGGGGGGTTTATTGTCCTTCTTGGTAGCGAGAAATAGCTGCTGAAGTGGGAAGAACCAGAGCAGATCATTGCCTGGAGCAGGAGACTCTATGCAGTTGAAGTTATAGGCCCTGGGAGAGCTCCCAGCCGTACGTGCCTGGCTGTGGATGCAAGAGGCACTGCAGGCGAAGATGGCTCCGAGAAGTGGAGGGGCAAAACAGGGAAAAGGATGGCTCAGATCCAGGCTCTGAGGAGCACAGTCGACGCTGAAAGGAAAAACCTCTTCTCTCGCTCTGTGCTGAAGTGCGGCTCATCTCAGCAATTAATCCTTTAAGAATTGAAATCTGGGGGCCTGGCTCCACGCTCCGCAGCCATTTGACATCTGTGCCGAGCGGTGGGAGAGCCACTGCTGGCCTGGCGGGGTGGGGGTCGCGCGAGTGCAGCCGCGCTTTGGGGGGAGCCTGCGGGGAGCCTGGGCTGGAAAGTGCTGAGCTGTCAAAGCTGGCATCAACTCTAGTGCCCCCCTGTCCCCATCTCCCTTCCCCAGCCCCAGACTTAGCTATTAAGTAACAAACAAAAGACTGTGAATGTGCAGAAGAGAAGGCAGTTATTATACACGGGAGGTAAAGAGGAGAGAAAAGAGAAGAGAGGAATAGAAAGCAGACTGAATTCCCTCCTCTTCTAAACAAGCTGGAGTTCTTGCCTGAGATGAAATGTCCTTTTTGTTTTCATTATCAATATTGCCGTGAGTTTTTTTGAGCTCTGCTCTCCATTTTTTTCCCTTTTAAAAGATTTGTATCAGACATTAATTTTCCTTCAGCCGCGAGGGTGTGAAGCCAACGGGTTGCATGTGCTGCGGGTGGGTTTATTATTAGTTGTTGCTCTGTCTGAGAACAGGAGCAGATTCGGAGGAACGAATTCGAATGAATAGAGCAATTTTCTGGTGCCCAGACAGGTGGCTTGTTTGAGTGGAGGGTAAGCCGCTCCCTGCATCGTTTGGGTGATGGGGCTGATATATTTATTCATGTTGATGTGACCAAACAGTTCATTCTCTCCAGTCCTGCTTATGAAAGCCGAACACAAAAGAGTTTCATAGTTGGTTCCGTGCATGCAGTGTTGAAAGGCAGTCTGTGGCTTCCCACTCTTCTTTCTGTTGCTTGAAAGAGATGTCAGATCTTACTGAAAGCGGCATTCTGGTGCTTGCAGAGCCAGTTGACAAGTAATTTCTGTTTATCTGTTGTCAAAAGGGACAGTTGTTTGTGATTATGTGTATATTGATTATCTGATTTAAAACACAAATGCTCCCACGTAAACTGTGCTGTGCCCACAATCTCTTTCAAAGCACTGGGTGCGCTCGTCAGCATTGCAGAGCAGAGTGGTTTTAGTGCAGTTTTGAGTGTGATTTGATGTTGCTCTCCTCCAGCCTGGCCGCCCAAGGTGGTTTGTAGGATATTACAGAGTACATTTAGATTGTGTGTGCTGCTGTCAGTCACGTAGTGACATGGAAATCATGTTGCTGTCACATTTACACCAACCTATGGAGTGCCCCATCTGGATGGGGCAGAATACTGAACGTACTTTGGTTCAGATAGTTAATGGTCCACGTGGGTTGTAAGATCTATAATCAAAAACGCTGCATTCTTGAATGCATGCTCCTTTAGCCATCAGCCTTGAAGATCGTCATGGGCCTGTGCAAAATGAAAAGAACCCCTTAACTGCTTCATATTAACTAACATGTTACAGTCCCCATGACATTATCATTGTCTGCACTCGAGAACATTTTGTTGATTATAACAAAATGTGCTCCAGGGTCTGGTAATCCAAATGTGTTTCCAGAACTCCCCCCTGCTCTGAAAGGAGGATGTCACTCTGAGTGAAATCTGAACTTGCAGGCAAGCTTCTCCTGGAAATTGTTGGGGCCCAAGCTTGGTGACTCTCACAGTGCAAAGCAAGGTGTGTCTTCTGAAATTAAACTGGCTTTTTAGTAAAGCAGCTAAATCTGGCAACTCCATTTCCTTCCAGTCAAGGCAGGTTGCCTGTTTTCTCCAGAGGGGATGGAGAAGAGACAGGCTGTGAGAGGATCAGACCTCGGTGGTGAAGTGCCTGTTTTAAAGATGGGAATGGCTCAATGGCATGACAGGAGAATCAGTTGCATTGCTATTTTCCATTAATTTCAGATCTAGTCTGTAACAGAGGAGCCACTTCCTATCCTGCACAGGCTGCTTTAAAAGTTTAGTCCTTAAGGATTTGTCTTTACTAGTAAATGAAAGAGCACCAAAGGCATTCCCAGGCACTTGGATAACGCTGTCCAGGGTGTTAGAGTGGTTTTCCCACGTGTCCCCCATGTTCTTGCACAGCCCAGAAGGCTGATGGTTTCAAGATTGGTTCCCAGTCAGCAGTTCGTGTGCAGTCGCCCTGTTTCAAGAGGAGAGCCCCCAGCTCGATGCCAGCAGCTCCATGCAGCTCACCCCGCTGCCTGGGAGCTTTCTCAGAGACGCTGAATTTGCTTGCAAAGAAGCTGCCTCTGTCTGCTCTGCAGAAGCAAAAGGCTGGGCAGATCTCTCTGCAGAGGATTCATTGTAAAGACCTGGGGAGGTACCTGGGACTTGAATTCACCACATTTCAATTCGTATGGGGAAGCTGGATGTGATGTGCCAGCTGTGTCTGGTTTGACCCAAGCTTTTAGGGGAATTCTGCTCTGCTAGGCTAGTACACATGTAACAGGAGGGGACACGTAAAAGCAGCCTGTGTGTGCTAAGTGGTTATGGAGAACCATTTAACCCAAATAAAGTGTTGGCACTGATATTTTTACCTCTCCTTTTCCTAGGACTTTTTTTCTGGCAGGGTGGCAGGCCTGATTCTTCTGGCAATATTCAAGCAAAATCCAGAGGATTTTTATATGGATTTGGACATGCAAAGTAGGTCCAAATGCAACCAACTATATACAGGTTGTCTATACCTCCACAGGCAACCCCATGAAAGACCTTATGTTTAGGGCAGGGTATCAGACCTATATCACTGCAAGAAGGAATTTATTTTACTCTGTACTTCTGCCAATTAAGCACTGGTGGTTGCTGCTGCTGCGACATGTACTGATAAATGGATGTGGCAGGATCGACTGTGAATGTTTTGGCAGCAGCCCTCCTTCAGGTAGCTATTAACTTTATTTTTTAATATGAAATTCAGGCACTAAATCCAGGGAAAAAAAAAGCATACATAATGTAGGTTAATTAAAATGCCTGTAAATGAACAGGTGACAGGTGTCGAGCCCCATGACAACCACAACTGGAGAAATGAAAGTGCAACAGACTATTAGGATTCCTGTGTTAATCAGGTAATAGTAACTTGGGTAATTACAAAATCATATGAAATCTTTTTTAAATCCCAAACCTCATTTATAGCCTTTTGGAGATAAAATATAAAATGTAGAGTTTTAATCCAAAAGGACTTTCTCTTCTCTGGAGCCCTCAATCTCAGATTTCTTCCATGGCTGACACAATTAAGGGTTGTTTTTTTTTCTCTCCTCTCTCTTCAATTTTATTTTAATTAAGAAATATTAAGTTAAAAGCCACCAAAGAGTTTTAGTGTCTATCTCTTTGGCAGGTATTTGGTAGTCACTTACGTGTCCCGAGGCCTTTTTCCATATAACAGGTAGAACCTGCCGTGTGCATCTGTTGAGTCTAGGAGATGGAATTCATTTTCATGCTGAGAAGCAGCACAGGGCATGTGTGAGATGAACCTGGAATAGACTGGAGGCTGCTCTGTCTTCCCAGGAGCAAATTACACCACAGATGACTAAGAGGACTTATGATTAAAATCTTCTTTCTATGAATATGAGGAAAGGTGGCAATACTGCTTCATATCTGATATGCAAACTGTGACTTTTTATACTCCTAAGACAATATGTGTTCCTGCAGCCTTGTCCATACTGAAAAGACCATCCAGATCTTTTTTTTTTTTTTTTTTCCTAGGAAAAAAGATTGAAACCTCATGAGGAGATGTCTATAAAGATTCCCAGTCTGGTTTCGAGTTTTAACGTTATAGCCAGGGTCTTGATCCCAAGTAGAAATTTTATCAGAGGTGTTAAGTGACTTGCCCAGGGTCATTAATACAAATCTGTAAGAAAATGAAAAATGAAACCTTCCAGACTTTTGCTGTAATTACCAAGGCACATGCCTCTCTCTGGATCCATCAAAGAAAAAAAAAAAAAAGGTGGCTGTAATTAGGGCTAGGAGCTAGTGTGTCTGCTGAGAACCCACACTAAGAAGGGTCCTTGGAGGCTGATTCAGCAGCTAGCATATAAGGATTTTTATTTTTATTTTGTAAAATCCAGATACCAAAAGTGAAACACATAATTTTTCATCCTTGTCCCTGCAATAGAATTTATTGCCCCTGGGCTACAGACAGCCAGACAAATAGAAACAGATTTTTTTCTTTCTTTTTTTTTTTTCTTTCTTTGACTTGGAAGATGAGAACATGTTTTGTACATTCCTAAGTTGCAGCCAACATAAAGGTCTTTATCTTCAAGGAAGTCAGTGGTTTGATTCTTGGTAATACCCCACTACTCCAGACAGTGACAAACTTCCCAGCTTTACCCTCCATACCAGGAAGTTGATGGCATTCACCTCCCATCAAGAGGAACAGGGGATCTTCCCTCCCTTTCCCTTTTCTGATCAACATTATTTATAAATTAAACAAAGAAAAGGACGGAAGCTTTTGGACTACAAAATATGTTCTGGAATAAAGGTCACAATGGGAAAACTGCCAAGATTTCCCCTCCCTACTGCTACTAATTATCACTGCTCTGTTTAAAAAAAAAAATAAAATGGATTGGGGGAGTAGCGGGAATAAACCCAGTAGTCAGAATAACTGGGAGAAAACGGAAATCAGACTTCATCTAGTGCTTGAGATATGCCCCACATAGATGCTATTGAATTCTGCCCACCTCTGTGCCAGCCTCCCTTAGGCATGGTGGACAGTACTTATTTTGTTTGGGATTTTTTCCCCTCCCTCTCTCCCTCCCTCTGCCTCCTTTGGTGTTTTTATTCTGGCACAGCAGGCACCAAAGTGAGCGCTGACAAGCATTGGCACACTTAAAAAAAAAAAAAAATTGAAAAAAAATTGCTGCCACTCTGTCAGAGATGTCCATTATGTCTGTGGAGCCCTACGTTTTGCAACATAAAAGCATAATCAAAAGAAATCATGCTTCGACTCAGTCAGGGACAGGGCAGAATAGTCCATTTAGCTTTATGCTAAAAAAGAAAATAATTGGACCCAAATTCACTTGAAATAGGAGCAGGAAACAGTTTGTTTGCAATCTATTTCCTCTGGAAAACAGCAAACCCTATTAAACCCTCTTTGGGAGCTATTTATTTTGGAAACAAGTTCAATGTTCTGCAAGCAGCACACGCACACAAAAAAAGTTGTAGTGGAGAATAATCTTTGGAGGAAATGTCCGTGTTTATCTACATTGTAGTTCTATCCAGCTCTGAGAAAAACAAGCTTTCCACATTTTCAGTGATAGGCTTGGCTCCTTTTAGCGCTGCATCCCATCCAGAGAACCGAGGTGATAAACCCATCAGTAAGTGTTATGGATGTGTGATAGGAAAACCAGCAGAACTGAAGCGTTCTGCCTTAGTCTCGCCCCAGCTCTTCTCCCAGGTAACTTCTCCTTGGTAGCTCTCCTGCTCTTCACCACCTCACAAAAACAAAAATGTTACACCACGGTCCCGCTTGCGAGGACTCCATGTGCTGCTGTGAGCCATGTGGGTGAGGCGGGGAGATGGCACGTAGCAGTGGACACCACAGAGCCGAGCCTTCTGTCACTGCTGTGTGCCCTGACACTGAGGCTTCTCCGCCTGCCCAAATACCTCCCACTCACATCACTGCTCCAGGAGCTATGCCCCCCTCACCTGCTTCACTCCCATTCCCCTGAGCAGAAGGAAAACACAGGAACCCAGAAGGAAATCTCAAGACAAAACCAAAACAGAAATGCTGTTGGCTTTCATCATGTGTTTCTGAACACTCCTACGCAGTGGAGACTGCCTGCTTTAGCTTTTACCTCTCCTCTCAACGGTCAAAACACAGTAGGATCCTCTAGTGAATAGTTATGATGAATAATTTTTAGCTTGCATGTTGTGTTTTAGTGGTTTGGGAGTAGTTGATGGCTGAGATGCAACAGCTTCAGCTTCACTGCTGAGTTGCGATGGGATAGGACCTCACAGCATGATCCTGCTTCTCTGCTGGGGCTGGCACGCGTGCCAGACACAGAGGTATTCCTCCGTGGGCTTTTGTGTTGCCTCGTGTCAGGAGGCTTTACTCAGCGTTCCTCAGTGTTGGCCTTGAATTCATCCCCGAGTTGGTGACCCTGGGTGATCCATTTTACACCTCAGTTTGGCTCAATGTCTGGCTTGTGCTGGTCGGGGCATTCTTTTCCTGAAGTGCCTGGTCACTGAGGCCTTCGCACGCCTTTGGTGCTCGGTCAGTTGTGGGGCTGCAGCAGGCCTCAGTGTCACACGGCTCCATGTTCCCCTCGTGTCTTTGCCTCTGGGAAATGCAGTGCTTCTTGTCACTGTCTCTGTTCGGCCTTTGGATGGTGTAGGAGTGCACGCTCCGTCCAAGACTGCTTGAAGGCATCCAGCAGGCCCTGTCGTTTTCTGAGAGCTCTCGTTCTCTTCCAAGCCATACCTCCTTCCTCCCTAGTTTCATCTTATCTGTCGGGATAAGGTTAACCCACCCATGTAGATATTTGCATTCCTCTTTGCCACCTACTCCTGTCCCCACTTCCCCTGATCTTCCTTCTCTACATTAATTTCTCTTCATATTTAACCTTTAGATTTTGGAGAAAGGAGTATAATGTGTCTCAGCTGGATATCATTTGATTTCTGCTCACAAGAGAGGGTCTTATTATACTTCTCTCAGAAAGTGCTTGTGATTTATGAGCTATTTCTCACTTAAGGGTTAAGTATGTTATCTCCTAGCCCAAATATCCTATATTAGCAATAGAGCTGATTACCACCGTTTGTATCAGTCATTGGGATCCTTAAATAAAATGGAGAGCAGCTTGTTGGAAATCCTCATTTCATTGAAAAGCATGGTTTAACTTTAATAGGGTTTGCATATATATCATAAATCAGCTCTGAAAAAGGAGGGCATTTTTTTCTCCATCTGATTGTTTTACACATTTCAACAGTGTGTAAAAACACAGCCTGTCATTGTTAATTTTAACCAAAGGGAATTACTTCTTGAAAGGCTGTAGTCATGATTAAATGGAAAAGGTGATCAGTAGTGTAAATTTGGAGCTGATTAAATGCTGTCAGCTCAGATTCCTTATGCAAAAGAGATACAGGGATTAGACTGGCTGCTTTTGCCATGTAGACAGCATGAGCTCTTAAGCACACCTAATGCAGAAAACTTCTGGAACATTTGTTTTTTATTTTAGCACACAGAAAAGGCTGAAACATGGATTCACACGATCCTCCTTTCCAGTCACACGGAAACTAGCTTTCTTGGTCTTTCCTTCTCCCATGAGACTGACCTGCTAGTAACAAAGTCTCCTCTTTGCTCCTTCAGGAAACTAATTGTAAGGCAAGTTTTATAGCCGTGGGGAGCTTTGAATATTCTGTTCTTCATCTTAGGGAATGTATTTCTTCTGTTAATGAAAGTCCTACTAATACCAGTGGAAGTTAGCAGGAAGGACCATTCCTGGATCCACTGTTACTTTACCTACAAGACTGCCACAGCTTTCTGTCAGCTTACGGATGAGTACCATTATCTCCACCGGAGTTACAGAAGGGGCAGCTGCAACATTTCAGACTGCAGGAAAGGTACCCGCTTTCTGTGTTGGGTTTGCATACTTCTTCTGGGTGATGCTAAGGTAGGATTCTGCAGTCCCCAGGCAAGCAGGTGGTTCAAACACTTCCTCCCTCCACAACTAGGTCTGATGGCTTCACTCCTGATTGTTACCACCTTGTGTCAAATTATCATCTACCTCTCCAGTCCCCACACAGCAAGGTAGGTGGAGATTTAGTCAAATGGAAACGGCAGGGACCTATATTTAAAGAACATATTTGACTTGAGACCCCCCAAAGGTTTGGGATACTGCTCTAGCCCAGAATTCTTAGTTCTTAGTAAACCTCACAGTTCTAGGAGATGCACAGAGAGGTCTGTGCTTGCTGCAGTCATGGGAACATTCATGTTCTGGGTAGGAAAGGAAGCTGAGTTGCCTTGGGATTGAGCAACGCTGGATATGCTGGTCAAAACTGAAAAACTATACTGCAAATTTGACCTTACAAAGAGCACTATGAAATTCAGAGTAAGGTCTGTCATGTTTCCAGTAGTCTATGGTGAGAAGTTGAGGAGGAAGCAGTGTAGCAAGTCTGAGTGAGAATGACCAGAAGAAAAAGGTGCCCTACGTTCACAACATGTATATAACGTATTTCTCAGACTTACTGCAATTTACCCATAATTTAGATTTTAAGTAACATAAGATTATTCCAAGACTGTGGACCATAGATTTCACGTTGTTGTGTGACCAAACTAACAGAGTAATGAGGGAATATGGGCAGAGGTCTAAATTCCTCCTGATTAAAAGTCTTCTCTGGTATCTTTGGTGGTTTTCTCACAGTACTGAGCACTTAGCCGAAGCTCTAACCCCCAAAACAAGACTTAGGGCTCTCTTTATCAGAAGAACAAATCAGTTTTACGCTATCTTGATTGTGCTGTTCTGAAAGTTGAATTTAGCTCCTAAATTGGTGTCATTCTGATATCAAGGGTGAAATCTTAGCCTTCTTGTAGGGAAAGAGAAATCTGCGAGGGGATGGATGGAGTCAAGAATTCAGCCAAGAATTTCACCCTGTTGTTTTCTTTCCCTAGGTACATATTGTCAGATACTTGCCAGTTGATAGGCTTTTATTTCATGCATAACTAAAGCAGTAACAATAGTATAAGGGAAGTTGGAGTATAGCTGAAATGTATAGTAGAATTTACTTTAATTGAAAAGCAGTTCCAGTCAATTTTTTTTTCCCTTCTCTTCTTTTAAGGAAGGGGGGAGAATTGTTTTCAAGCATTATTGAGCTTTTTTTTTCCTCCCAGAAGCTAAGAAAGCCATCTGTGAAAACCTGTTTGCATGTTTGTTTTCTACAATAAAATGCAAAATACTTCTTCCTGTTAGCGGATTATGCCATATGTCACTCCCTGTAACAAAACCAGCATGTTTATTAATGAACCCAATCAGAGGCAAGGATTTAGAAAGATTTAAAGGAACTGAATTTTCAGTTCAATATTTTAGTGCAGAAAAACTTCGGGTCTGTTGTTAATGTTGTATTTGGAAAACTCGGGCTTTGTTTTTTATATGAATTTGCTAAATTGGCAATGGAAAGAGAGCAGGAGGAAACTCTCTGGGAAAAGAAATCACACTGCGATCCCTACGTTCTGCATGCGTGAACCCCCAGCTGATTGTGATCAGCAGTTTATATGTGATTAATATTTAATTTGATTGGTATAGTTTTTTCTCCAGATAAGCTAATTAAGGAACTTGATGGAAAGGACACCCTTGTGCATTAATGTAGCAGCTTTTCAGTTTCTGTAGGGCAGACTAAACCTTCCTTCCTGAGTTACAACTGAGATGAATCTGAGATGAATGCAGCTTTGTCAACTGCATAGTGAAGAGACCTGAATTCCATGACTACTTTTTTTTTTTTTTTTTTGTCTCCAGACTATCTGAAATTTGGGCTTGGATGATTGCCACTATGCTAAGAACTACTTCCTATGTGATAAAGGTGATTGTGATAGATGCAAAGATAAGCAGAGAGTTTATACTTGCTCCTTCAGATGTCAAAAGATTGTACGTACTGAGAATCTGGTAACATTCCTGGGAGTTCTTGACTTCTCAAACAGACAAGGTTTCTTATCAAAGGGGTTCAAAGCTTGCTTTTGCACGTGGACTTCAGCACACCAATCAATACTCATTTTATCTTTAAACTCTAATACTGCCCTCACTGATTTAGATCTTGTTATTGTAGAGATCAGCTCAGGCACTTGGTCTGTTATTGCTGATGGAAGGGAGATGGAGCGTTTAACCTCCGAGTGGGGTTTCCCAACCATTTCTCATGTTGTTATGCCCAGTACCTAGCTGCATTTACAGCAGGGGATTTTAGGTTACTGTGTGAGGATCTTTTGTCCTTCACTCTAAGTTTGCAGTGAATTTATGATGTTTTTGTATGTGTTTTTTTGAATATTCCAACAGCTTGCAAAAACACAGAAGAAGCAGTAACAGTCGGATTTTTCTCATGTGCTTCCAGGATAATCAGTAGTAAAGCATGAATGCCAGGTCTGTTCTCAGGCGGTGGACCACTGCTGGAAATGTATCAGTTGGTTCAAAAGGTAGAAATGTATTTCACAATGCTGAAGCTCTTGCCCTGAGACCTGGCTGGCCACTTATGAGGGGGATAATTACATCAGCATCTTCAAAATGCATGTCTTAAGGCAGAAAAAGATGTTCATTACCTCATTAGGTGTATTTACCAATCCAAACCATCAAACAGCTTCCTATGTGTACTTTGTGAAGACCACAGGAATGAAATTCCTCCTAACATTCCTCTAACTTTCTTAAATCTATTGAAAGGTTTAATAATTTAGTGCCTTTCTCAAAGGCATAATTCATCATGGAAGAAAACACAGAAAAATAAAAGTGACCTTTTTGAAAGGTCAGTTCATGTTTATGCTTCAAAAATGGTCATGAGTACAGGTTTGGAACAAGACAAGGCTGTCCTAAAATAGCATTCCATTAATTGTTTAATCAGCCCATGCTTGTTATAGTTTTAACATATTTTATAGACAAATCAGGTCAGAGGTAGCAGGTGATTCAAAGACACAGCGAAAAACCTACTGAACTTTAGAAAATATGATTCTTAAGAGAAAAAAAAAAAAAAAAGAGAGAGAGAGAAGCAAATTCCTTGAGTCTGGAAAGTGAAGAACCTGACAAGGTGTCACAGGCAAGAGCCTAGGATTCCTGGATTACAACCCATCTGCTTTTGGATACACCAACAAATACATGTCTGCCCAGTGGTTGCCTTTTTTATTTTTTTAGTCCTTTTTTGTTTGCATATGTCTGCTGTTCTAGCAATCTTCATTATCTGTTTGGCTGTGGGACTTAGTAAGGCCTGTATCCCTCCCCAAAAATACCATCTCAAGGGAAACACTCGTGACTGTGCTAGCTTCTCCCCATCATAAACATGTTAAAACACTGTGTTACAGCCTTCATCTCTAGAGGACTCCTGTTCTCTTTGGGATTATAAAAAAAAAAGCATATGAGCTTATGTTGGCAAAATCAAACAGTATCACAGAGGTGGGCTATGCTTCTACCTGATACTTCTAACATGTGTGTAATTCGTGCTTTTTAACGCAGAATGTTGACATCATGATATTAGTAGACATGCCCTGAAGCAGGATGTCTGTAGGTTACACAAGATCTGAGAGAAGGAATGGACGTGCAGAATTTTATTTATATATTGTTTTCAGCAACAGGGAAGTGTTCACTTCTCTGCTATCTGTGTAAATGCTCACCAGCTCATTTTTCTTCCAAGCGTGCCAGCCCCGACCCAGCTCTCCCTCCTAGCGCGTGCTGTAGTTTTGCCTCTGAATGCTTCTGCTGTGCCGTTGTGATTTCTGTTCCAGGCACCTGAACTTTGTCAACTCTCTGCTTCGGCTTCCTAAATGCGAAATGAGCTGGCAGCCTGAGGTGCCGCGAAGGTAGTAGCTAATTCCTGAGGGCTGCTGTTGAAAATGGGGAACGTGCACAGTCATTTCTCTTGACCATCAGTGCTGAGCGAGGGTGGCATAAAACAGGAAGCCTTTTGCATCTCGTGCATGGCAAAGCAGTGTTGTTATTCTGGCTGCATAGCTTGGCTTGTTATTGAGCACATGCTTTGCAGATTAGCCTGTTTGTATAGCCAATCGAACATGTGCTCCATTAAAAATTAAAACATCCTGTTTTAAGGATGGAGCAGGAGACATCAGCTGCCACTGTGTAGCAGACATGGAAAGCCCCCAGAGCCCATTACCATAGGTTACAGCAAATGTTAATCAGTGCCAATGCAGTTAAATAATGCAGTTCGTGCAGATGGCAGCTACTACATCTACTCACAGATGTGTCCTCGAGTCCCTGAGGTTGCTGTATCACAGGAGTTGTCGGGAACAGTCAGATCTGATGCTGACTGTAGGTATCACCTTTGTGTTTATGCCACATACACCAGCCAGAAGAAAGACAGCAATCGATCTGGCTGAGGAAACAGTTCAGAAACACACCAGAGGGTAGCATGGGGCAATACTCAAAGTAAAATAATACAATAAGGAAATCTTCACAAGTTGTTGTTTGGTTGGTTTTGTTTCCTCATGTTTTTTCTTTTGTTTGTTTGGTTTTTGTTTTGTTTTGTTTTGTTTTGTTTTTCAAGGCATATTTACCTCCTGCACAAATCAGTGAAGACCTGATTCCACATTAAAGACCTGAATCCACAGCTCAGCTTTTGGACTTGTGTGTGTCTGTGATCACTGTGCATCGTTACAGCCACACGATGTGTACAGGAGGGCAGAGAACAGGGTTATCAGCTTGCCTGCGCCAGTCAAACTTCATTTTGCATTTTTCTATTCTTCTATTCTTCCTCATCTCTGCTGAGCAGATTCTGCAGTTGCAATCATAACACTATTCGCATCAATCTCTAAGTCATGATATAGTACATGTATTCGCTGCCAACTGGCCATATTGTCCTACCTCAGATGAAGTAATTTTTATACCTTTTTTTGGCTGTTTATGCACAGTATGTGTGTTTATGAAAAGGAGTGTGCAAGTGTATATGACATGCAAGAGTTTGCAGATGAAAGTTGTACTATAAGTGTAAATATTGTTTCTAAGATGTATCATGCTGTTCAGTACATAGTAAGAGGAAAAAACGTTGCAAGTCAAGAAGCTATAAAGCATCTATTTTTCTTTTTCAAGTCTGAGGACATCCTTCCTCATCTCTTTGTCTTTAAGCTGTGTCACTGGTAAATGTTCTTTATCCCAAATCTGAGGATTTCTTGCCTCATAATGTCAGCTCTTAAAAAAAAAAAAAAAAAAAAAAAAAAGATTCAGTGTATATTATATGTGTTCTGGTGGCATAGCTTGGAAAATGAAAATTTTTTATCAGTTAAGCACTTTACTTTTTCTCAGCTTTGGCTTAATTCATTGAAGGCATAATCATTAGATATCAGTTTTCTAAAATATTTAAATGCAAGGTATTTTCAGCTCCTCAGGACTTCTCTGTTACGTGGGTGCAAGTGTCTCGTCTACAGTGCTCAGTTTTATGCTTTTCATCACGACGCCTGTGTTTGTGTTTTATGCAGAACACCAGCTTAAAACCAACCATCTGCAATGAGCCTCGGTTGAGACATTTGGTTTTTACAGCCATCTGATTTCTTGAACCTGAAGACTGTCAGATTTCACTCTCCTGTGCTGTTTCCCAGTCCCACCGTATAGCACACCATGACCACAGCCTGGCTTTTGCAAAGAGCTGTTGACGGGATTGGAAATTGCACAAATGCAACAAGACTGGTGTAGAGATCTAAGAGCATAATACATTTTGGTGGTTTAAGTTTAGCTCTCAGGGCTATAAAATGGGACTTGGAACTCCTGGGACTCATTTTTTTCCTCAGTACTTTCATCTTTTAACCATTAATTGTCAGATATGCAGTGTGGGATGAGCGTTCTGCTGTGACCATGCTTCTGTCAATTAATAATGGAACGTATCCAAAGTTTATCTGTAGCAATCATTCATACCATCTGGCAATACAAATTAGATGAATTTGAAAGCAGTCTACAAACAGGCATGTTGTTCTAGGGACTGCCATAATTATATCTATCAAATATAGAGAGAAAAAATGTATTTAATGCATTTTTAAATAGTGTGTTGAGATCAATATCCCCTTGAGAGCAAGCTCTGTTTCCAGAGAACAAGCGCAGTGCCACGGCTATGCAGCCTCCCCTTGTGCTTGTCTCAGCAGTGCTCCTGACGAGAATGAGCCATCGTTGGGAATGGGCAGGGGATTATTTTTCTTGCCTGTTCTGGCCCTGGCCTTATTCCCAAGCCTGACAACAGCAGTGCCAATTAGTAACAGACTGGGGCCTGGCTAGAGATGTCAACGAACCAGTCACAAGACAGGCAGAAATGTTTTAAATACGCCACTGGATCAAAGCAGAGTGCAGAAGTTGTTTGCATATGCATAAGACAGCAGTCTTATTATATTTTACAGTATTTTGCGCCTGTTTAATACCGCCTCAGTTTATGGCCTGGATCCATCATCCACACGTGCACAGACACCGTGTGAGGGGGGCACGGCAGGGAGGGCACCAGGTGCTCCTGGCCCAGCTCCGCGTGCTGCTGGAGGGCCACCCGTGGCTGTTGCACTGGTGGTGACCAGGAGGCACCGTCCTCCAGGAGCATCCCTGGTACCGCTCCAGCTCTGAGGGGTCTGGAGCCCCCTGGACCTGCCCCAAACCACCCAAAGGGATGGGTTGCCATGTGGGGACAGTTCTTGTGGCTCCTGTGCAGGCATAACATGGACAATCCATAGAGATGGGTGGTGGCTTCTAGTTCAGGTCACTTCTTTCCTTGAGAAGACTTCTACCATGAAGAGAGATGATAACCCCTTCTAGAGAGTGTCCATGAAGAGAGATGATAACCCCTTCTAGAGAGTGTCCATGGGTGAGTTTGTGTTGTGCCTCCTTGGCTGACTAACCTGAGCTACATGAAGCATTCATCTCCTCACACATCCCATGCCAGTCTCTCTGGGAAGTCCATCTCACTGCCAGCATGTCCCATGTAAAATCAAAGAAAAGACCTGGACACGGAAGGAATATGAAATATAATTTATTCTCATAATTATAAATGAGAAATTGTACTGCATATGGGTTTTCCCACACTAAAGCAGCTGTTCTGTCCTTAGAAAGATATTTATAGATTATTGAAGGTAAACAGACTTGGCTTATTTCATTTTACTACTAGATTTTCACTGAATGTAACTAAAATTTGATCAAGAAAACTGCTTACATGTCAGTTTTACTGATACAAGATGCTTCTTCCTTGCTCTTTCTGCTAAGTATTCTTTGCTTAGTTTTCAGATAAACTCTTTTGATATTAATCAGTTCTTTTGAATTTCAGCAGAGGAGCAAGGTGCTGTAATAGGCAAGACCATTGGCTATCTTAGAGTCATTAGTTTAAAGTACTCTGTGATATGGTTTGAGGTTACTATTTGATTTTCTGTTTGTTTTTCATTTTCCCCTCTCTTGAGATCTTCTTCCCTGCCAATTTTCAAGACTATTTAAATTGTTCAACATTAAGATCTTGATGTATGTGATGAATTTCAGTGATTTAAAGCTCACAGGGCATTTGCAGAATTGTATTCAATAGTCTATGGGTTGTCCTGATCTTTCACTGCTATATTGCTACTAGTCTCCCAGGTTTGTGGTTGGGTATGTATGACAGCATTTATATTTACCTGGTACACTGGCCTGTATCTGTATATGTATAAAATTAACATTTAGATGCCTTTTAAAATTCATTTTACTGCTGCTTCTTTGGTGTGCACTGATACCAATATTTCCAAAGGAATTCTTTTTAGCGGATGAAAACCTATGGCAGTTGGAAAATTATCTCTTGATTTAATACACATAATGGCTGAAAAAAGCATCATACAGAAAACCTGAGGCATCTGGTGTATGGTGTGAGAGCACAGAAGTCGGTAACGCTGCTGCAGAACCACTGTGCCTGACCGGATTATCCTGTGGTCGGTAAGATGTGATTAACAGTTGCTGTGACCCTTCCCCGAGGAGCCTGCTGAGCCTGGTTCTGACCTGGTGCTCCCGCTCTCCGGTGAGAAAGCTGCAGTATCCATGGCAAAGGTATTTTAGCAAGACCCAGGAACAAAGCAGCTGAACAGATTTAACTTCCCTCCCTCTACAATGTGCAGGTTTCTGTTCTGTTTAGGGCCCTGATCCAGTATCGCTGAAGTCAATTATAACCTTTTTACTGATTTCCGTCAGCAGTGAATCAAACTCTAAAACCTATGAAACGTTCATTGTTATGTTATCTGTCTAATTTCTGAAGAGGTGGGGTTACATATGAGTGCTAAATGCCTCTTATGTCTCCATTGGTGTCACACTTTATGCTTTGCCATGTGTTTTACAACCAGTAACAAAAGCATGATTGTAAATAGGACCCATTAAGCTAGTTTGAGCTTATACTCATCGAAGGCATTTTGGAAGGGGCTTTCACTGCTATTTTTAGCTGGGGATTTAAAGGAAAACTAAAGTGGTATTGTGAAAAAAATTCCCTTCCCTTAATTCCCCTTAAGCAGAGTAGTTAGTCTACATCCGTTTCTGCTTCCTATTTGTGCAAAAGCTACCAGTGATTTCAATTTGCCAATACGCTTCTGCGGTACTGATAGAGTGGTATCAAGCAAATCATTTTTATTAGGTCAAGTCTAGTGTGACCTGGCTGGCTGCTAAGCAAGCCACTAGTAGTGATTCAGAAATGTCACCGCAAGGCTGAGTTTCTTTCTTTAAAACCTTTAATTTCAATAAATCAGATAAAAAAATATTTTTAGTTCTCCATTTGCTAGTCAGTGAGCATCTCCCTGATAACTTCCAAATTTTAACTATATATGTAATGTATATATACGATGCATATGCACACACATACACATATGTAATATAATATATAGATATGGATGTATATATATGAATTTTGTGCACTAACATTTATTTATTTATTTTAAATGGCTTTTTAATTAAAAAAAAACAACTTTTTTTTATATACGTATGTAGATACACCCTTTACATGGTTGGACATTTAAATGTGCTGTTCCAAGAGGCTGTCAGTGTACCCATTAGTGGCTGAAATTCACGTGTGAACTAAAATTTGAGTGTAAAATTGAGTAAAATTGAGTGTGTTGCTCAATAAAATATGAACCCTACCAGGTATTCACATCAATTCTGGGTGAAGTCAGGGAAAAGAATTGCTTGAACGGTATTCACCAAGAGGAGAGTTTCACAAGTTATGTTTCTACATGAACACAGGGTACTTTCGCTTATATATTAAGCACTGTTCACAAGCTTTAAGATAACATCCAAATTACACATAGTCTCTTTCTCCTGGTAGGAAGCCAGATTCTTACATAATCTGTATTAGAGATTTTCAAAATTTAATTAAGATCTGTTCAAAACTGGAGCAAGGATCTCAGCATTTTGTTCTTCATTTGTATGTACATAGCAAAAGCATATATTGAAAAAATTACATTGCACTGGGAATTCACAGCTTCAAGGTGACTTGTCAGAGATGATGGATTCCTTAAAATCCCTCCTATTCTTTCATCAGCAAAATAGCTGTTAAGTTTTTAAAGTATTAGTCTGATATGTGCATGGCACTGTTGTGCTGTTAGGTGAAAAGGTTCAACTGTTTTCTACTGTTTAAGCATGGCTGTCTTATCTTCAGAGCTAACTCAGCATGTCTGAAGTCTTGGAAAGCAGATGATTGATCAAGGAATTTAGGGAACAGCTCCCATGATAAAGCCAGGGGAGGATATTTCCTACGAGGGGCACTGGGAGTGAGGAAAGCATGAAACTTATTTAACAAGCAAGGCTTGAGTTGGATAATCTGCATAATATATCCACTGGCATTAAGTCTGTCATCTTTGCATTGCATTTCTTGTACAGATTTTGCAATAGCTGTCTTTCACTGTCGGTTCTAATAAAGAGCATTGGTCAGCTTAAATTCCCTGGGAGCGCAGAGTTATGTTTTGTGAACTACATGTGCCTGAGGCCTCTCATGCATGATTTAAACTGCTTTGTAAATGTCAATAGGTGGAAAAGCATTAGATCCCTTGTAGATTTCTCCAAATCCTCAAAGATGTGTATACCATGTATAAACCATGCTAGAGTTTCAAGGCCACTGCAGTCTCTACACCTGCCTAACTGTGGGTTTAAGGTATTGCCAGAAGCAAAATATCGGTGCCTACATGATTTGATCCAACCGGCCAATGAGACCCTTTATTAAGAAAACCTTTGCTCCTGTGGAAAGTCCCTTGTGATATTAAGTGGGCACACAGCATAAATGTTGGATGTCCTTCAAACTTTGTTGCTTTATGCTGTCTTTAAAAAAAATAAAACAAAATGCATTTCTGCTTTGTCTGTGGAACCTGCCGTTAAATGGAGGACAAGCCTGGCCACAGGAAAGGCTCACATTTCTCTGCCTCTTGGAGCAGAGGTGGAAATAGGACTTTGTAGGTTATGAAAGAAGTCAGCTTTTAATTAGGAGTGCAGTGTCTATTGGCAGAAGCCACTGACTACGTGAAATAAATAAGAATCTGTCACTAATGAGAAACTCTGGGGGCCTCGGACGGCTCGGGGGACTGGTAATGTAGGTCACTGGTTTGCAGCCGCATGAGGAGCCGTTGCCATCTGACGCCTGTTCGGAAACCTGTGTGGAAGGAGTCCGCTGGGTGCCAGCCCAGTTTCTGGCAGGCAGGTGCACGCGTTGCACGGCCACCGCTGCCTCTGGCACCTTGATGACAGTCCTGGCACAGAGCAAGCACTGCAGGGACTCGGCTGCTGAACTGGCCGCTCCCCCAGGTACAGCTCCTCCAGGCCGGGCTCGATGCACACCAGGGACAGCATGAGGAAGGTGGTGCAGACACTGCCGAGTTTGCTGACGTGCGGAGGGAGCCAGCTGCCAGGTTTGTCACTGAGGACCATCTCATGAGCACTAAATTAGCTGAGGAAAACACATTGATAAAAGTTTTCAGCTATTAGTGAAATTCATCACTGCGGCCAAGGGTAAACACGACGCTTGGGTACCAGCAAATTGCTATTTTTGAAACTTAAGGGCTGGAAAGATTTGGATTTGTTCCTCAGTTCAGAGGATAATTATCATCTTCACCATTACAAACGTATCACCTGTTTTCAGATTCATGAGGAAAAGTATTGATGCTCAGCGTTAAACAACAGAGGCCCCACCTTTGGCTCTCAAGTTCCTGGGTTGCAAAAGGAGTGCTGCAGGGAAGGATGAGAAGATGCTTGCCAGGGGCATGCTGCTGTGGGTCCCTGAGAGTGACAGGCTACAGGGCTAGTGGGACTTCTGGCATCACTGGTTGGTTTCATTCATCTGAACTGTTTTTTCAGTAGACAGCCACATTTGTATACCTTGAATTTTTATATTAAATGACCCAGGACTCCTCACATCACTTGAGACCTTTATGGACCTCTATTTTGCTTGCAGTAGCTTCTGGTATTACCTGACAGTTCCTCAGTGATAAGAGATCTACCACATTATTCTCACCCTTCTGGTTTCCTTTGGCCTTGGCTTATCATCCCACTTTCCATTCCTTCTGCTGATCTCTTTGGCTGCTCCAAGGCTGTTTACTAATTTTCAGATATTCTACTTTTATCAATAGAAACTTCTAAGAGTGACGAATGGCTCCTCAAAGCACTGATACATACTGCAGAGAGCTGGCCAGGTCATCTATAACTCCTTGATGTCCAGTAACTGAGCTTTGTTTTCCCCATGGCCTTTGGAAGTCGCAGTTAAAACATTCCTGCCTCTGAGTTACTTTCAAAGCTCAACCATTGTGCCTGAAAACTTGGTTCATGTATATAATAGGTATCAAACAGCGAGGCTCTCATTTTATCCCAGCATCTGTTTGAGCACTGGGATTCCCCAGGGAACGGCTGGCTTTTTGCATGCATTTTGCACAAAGGTGACTTTGGTCTAAGGTGACTTTGAGCTATGTTGCTTTCAATGTCTTGAGGACTGAGAACTTTTTTACGTGGTATTTCTTGCAAACACAGCCATTGCTGTTGCCAGGACAGCGACTTGCCTGCCCACAAAGCTTCCCATGCCCTTCCCTTACATCATCCAGCAGCATCTTCTGCTCTGGAAGGAACTGTATTCCGCCCGTTTCAGAGACTAAACATTGCATTTGCTGTTCAATATTGGTTATCCTTCAGCAGTTCGTGGAGACAAGCAGAACTGCTATTTATAGATTTACTTTCTGTCTCTCTAGTTCAGTGCAGTCAGTTCTGACACACTGTCCTAGTAATCTGATCAGCCATGCTGCTTTTAAATGCAGGGCTAGGCCTTGGCCTCTGTCGGGAGGGTGACAGCTGTCAGATACAGATAGTAGGCTACAGATCCTGGCTGCTAAAACCCACTCATTCATTCCTGTTACAGATCATTGCCCACAGCTTGAAACCATGCTTTACAGTCCGCCGATTAGCTGGCAAGAGATCTACATACTGTATTAGCAAGGTCAGCCAGTGAGATAAAGGCTAAAACCTTAGCCCATCTGAAGTATTTTTAAGCAGATAGCCACATGCATTGCCTGGTTGTTTATTTTCTTCCCTTCCCATTATATCACACTGGTAAAATTAGCAAAAAGTAAACAGTAAAGAAGATACAGTTTTGCAGATTGCCCTTCCTTATCACCCAGCCCAGTGGTAGCAGGATATGGCTCTGCTTGGAGAAATGTCATGGACTCAACTGCCTACTTGTGCTTGGATACCTGACGTAATTCCACGTTCCTCCTTGTTTCTTAAAAGCAGATAGTTGGTTTCTTTTGCAGGACAGGATGAAAGATTCGTTTCAAAGCTACTATTGCTCTCCCTGTTGCAAGATTTTGGCTCTGAAAGTTATTTAGGTCTGTGCTAAAGTTCACCTGGGGTCCCAGGAAGAAGAGTAAGTTGTCTCTTGTCTGTGTTTTATTTCCAGATGTTCATGCTTCACAGACAGTAAGAGTATTTGAGTTTACATTTAGACACTTTGCTTTGGATCATTCCTGACTTAGGGTGCTCGAGATGCAGTGCTAGGATTTGGAAAGCTAATTTGGTCTCTCTCAAGGAGAGAGACAAAGAAGGAGCAAATGAATGCCATGAAAAACCTGTCATCTTCTTGCTTTGTTTTTGTTTTAAAAAAGGTACATTTTCGCTCTGTTGCTATTCTTACTTGCC